>NW_027307845.1:300000-533000 GCF_047496885.1 Scyliorhinus torazame
TGTACTGTCAGTGGTGTGCTGTGTGCTGGGTGCCTGATGGGAGTGTGGTACATTGTGTACTGTCAGTGGTGTGCGGTCTGCTGGGTGCCTGATGGGGGTGTGGTACATTGTGTACTGTCAGTGGTGTGAGGTGAGCTGGGTGTCTGATGGGGGTGTGGTACATTGTGTACTGTCAGTGGTGTGCGGTGAGCTGGGTGCCTGATGGGGGTGTGGTACATTGTGTACTGTCAGTGGTGTGAGGTGTGCTGGGTGCCTGATGGGGCTGTGGTACATTGTGTACTGTCAGTGGTGTGTGGTGTGCTGGGTGTCTGATGGGGGTGTGGTACATTGTGTACTGTCAGTGGTGTGCGGTGTGCTGGGTATCTGATGGGTCTGTGGTACATTGTGTACTGTCAGTGGTGTGAGGTGTGCTGGGTGCCTGATGGGGCTGTGGTACATTGTGTACTGTCAGTGGTGTGTGGTGTGCTGGGTGTCTGATGGGGGTGTGGTACATTGTGTACTGTCAGTGGTGTGCTGTGTGCTGGGTGTCTGATGGGGCTGTGGTACATTGCGTACAGTCAGTGGTGTGCTGTGTGCTGGGTGTCTGATGGGGCTGTGGTACATTGTGTACTGTCAGTGGTGTGCAGTGTGCTGGGTGCCTGATGGGGTTGTGGTACATTGCGTACTGTCAGTGGTGTGCTGTGTGCTGGGTGTCTGATGGGGCTGTGGTACATTGTGTACTGTCAGTGGTGTGCGGTGTGCGGGGTGTCTGATGGGGGTGTGGTACACTGTGTACTGTCAGTGGTGTGCTGTGTGCTGGGTGCCTGATGGGGCTGTGGTACATTGTGAACTGTCAGTGGTGTGCGGTGTGCTGGGTGCCTGATGGGGGTGTGGTACATTGTGTACTGTCAGTGGTGTGCAGTTTGCTGGGTGTCTGATGGGGCTGTGGTACATTCTGTACTGTCAGTGGTGTGTGGTGTGCTGGGAGTCTGATGGGGGTGTGGTACATTGTGTACTGTCAGTGGTTTGCGGTGTGCTGGGTGTCTGATGGGGTTGTGGTACATTCTGTACTGTCAGTGGTGTGTGGTGTGCTGGGAGTCTGATGGGGGTGTGGTACATTGTGTACTGTCAGTGGTGTGCGGTGAGCTGGGTGCCTGATGTGGCTGAGGTACGTTGTGTACTGTCAGTGGTGTGTGGTGTGCTGGGTGCCTGATGGGGCTGTGGTACTGTCAGTGGTGTGCGGTGAGCTGGGTGTCTGATGGGAGTGTGGTACATTGTGTACTGTCAGTGGTGTGCGGTGTGCTGGGTGTCTGATGGGGGTGTGGTACATTGTGTACTGTCAGTGGTGTGTGGTGTGCTGGGTGCCTGATGGGGGTGTGGTACATTGTGTACTGTCAGTGGTGTGCGGTGTGCTGGGTGTCTGATGGGGGTGTGGTACATTGTGTACTGTCAGTGGTGTGCGGTGTGCTGTGTCCCTGATGGGGGTGTGGTACATTGTGTACTGTCAGTGGTGTGCGGTGAGCTGGGTGTCTGATGGGGATGTGGTACATTGTGTACTGTCAGTGGTGTGCGGTTTGCTGGGTGTCTGATGGGGCTGTGGTACATTGTGTACTGTCAGTGGTGTGCGGTGTGCTGGGTGCCTGATGGGGCTGTGGTACATTGTGTACTGTCAGTGGTGTGTGGTGTGCTGGGAGTCTGATGGGGGTGTGGTACATTGTGTACTGTCAGTGGTGTGCGGTGAGCTGGGTGCCTGATGTGGCTGTGGTACATTGTGTACTGTCAGTGGTGTGTGGTGTGCTGGGTGCCTGATGGGGCTGTGGTACATTGTGTACTGTCAGTGGTGTGCGGTGAGCTGGGTGTCTGATGGGAGTGTGGTACATTGTGTACTGTCAGTGGTGTGCGGTGTGCTGGGTGTCTGATGGGGGTGTGGTACATTGTGTACTGTCAGTGGTGTGCGGTGTGCTGGGTGTCTGATGGGGGTGTGGTACATTGTGTACTGTCAGTGGTGTGTGGTGTGCTGGGTGCCTGATGGGGGTGTGGTACATTGTGTACTGTCAGTGGTGTGCGGTGTGCTGGGTGTCTGATGGGGGTGTGGTACATTGTGTACTGTCAGTGGTGTGCGGTGTGCTGGGTGCCTGATGGGGCTGTGGTACATTGTGTACTGTCAGTGGTGTGCGGGGTGCTGGGTGTCTGATGGGTGTGTGGTACATTGTGTACTGTCAGTGGTGTGCGGTGTGCTGGGTGCCTGATGGGGGTGTGGCACATTGTGTACTGTCAGTGGTGTGCGGTGTGCTGGGTGCCTGATGGGGCTGTGGTACATTGTGTACTGTCAGTGGTGTGCGGTGTGCTGGGTGCCTGATGGGGGTGTGGTACATTGTGTACTGTCAGTGGTGTGCGGTGTGCTGGGTGTCTGATGGGGGTGTGGTACATTGTGTACTGTCAGTGGTGTGTGGTGTGCTGGGTGTCTGATGGGGTTGTGGTACATTGTGTACTGTCAGTGGTGTGCGGTGTGCTGGGTGCCTGATGGGGCTGTGGTACATTGTGTACTGTCAGTGGTGAGCGGTGCGCTGGGTGTCTGATGGGGCTGGGGTACATTGTGTACTGTCAGTGGTGTGCGGTGTGCTGTGTCCCAGATGGGGGTGTGGTACATTGTGTACTGTTAGTGGTGTGCGGTGTGCTGTGTCCCAGATGGGGCTGTGGTACATTGTGTACTGTCAGTGGTGTGCGGTGTTCTGGGTGTCTGATGGGGGTGTGGTACATTGTGTACTGTCAGTGGTGTGCGGTTTGCTGGGTGCCTGATGGGGGTGTGGTACATTGTGTACTGTCAGTGGTGTGTGGTGTGCTGGGTGTCTGATGGGGATGTGGTACATTGTGTACTGTCAGTGGTGTGCGGTGTGCTGGGTGTCTGATGGGGGTGTGGTACATTGTGTACTGTCAGTGGTGTGCGGTGTGCTGGGTGCCTGATGGGGGTGTGGTACATTGTGTACTGTCAGTGGTGTGCGGTATGCTGGGTGTCTGATGTGGTTGAGGTACATTGTGTACTGTCAGTGGTGTGCGGTGTGCTGGGTGCCTGATGGGGCTGTGGTACATTGTGTACTGTCAGTGGTGTGTGGTGTGCTGGGTGCCTGATGGGGCTGTGCTACATTGTGTACTGTCAGTGGTGTGTGGTGTGCTGGGTGTCTGATGGGGGTGTGGTACATTGTGTACTGTCAGTGGTGTGCGGTGTGCTGGGTGCCTGATGGGGCTGTGGTACATTGTGTACTGTAAGTGGTGTGCGGTGTGCTGTGTCCCTGATGGGGGTGTGGTACATTGTGTACTGTTTGTGGTGTGCGGTTTGCTGGGTGCCTGATGGGGGTGTGGTACATTGTGTACTGTCAGTGGTGTGTGGTGTGCTGGGTGTCTGATGGGGATGTGGTACATTGTGTACTGTCAGTGGTGTGCGGTGTGCTGGGTGTCTGATGGGGGTGTGGTACATTGTGTACTGTCAGTGGTGTGCGGTGTTCTGGGTGTCTGATGGGGGTGTGGTACATTGTGTACTGTCAGTGGTGTGCGGTTTGCTGGGTGCCTGATGGGGGTGTGGTACATTGTGTACTGTCAGTGGTGTGTGGTGTGCTGGGTGTCTGATGGGGATGTGGTACATTGTGTACTGTCAGTGGTGTGCGGTGTGCTGGGTGTCTGATGGGGGTGTGGTACATTGTGTACTGTCAGTGGTGTGCGGTGTGCTGGGTGTCTGATGGGGGTGTGGTACATTGTGTACTGTCAGTGGTGTGCGGTGTGCTGGGTGCCTGATGGGGCTGCGGCACATTGTGTCCTGTCTGTGGTGTGCGGTGTGCTGGGTGTCTGATGGGGGTGTGGTACATTGTGTACTGTCAGTGGTGTGCGGTGTGCTGGGTGCCTGATGGGGCTGTGGTACATTGTGTACTGTCAGTGGTGTGTGGTGTGCTGGGTGCCTGATGGGGCTGTGGTACATTGTGTACTGTCAGTGGTGTGCGGTGTGCTTGGTGTCTGATGGGGGTGAGGTACATTGTGTACTGTCAGTGGTGTGCGGTGTGCTGGGTGCCTGATGGGGGTGTGGTACATTGTGTACTGTCAGTGATGTGCGGTGTGCTGGGTGTCTGATGGGGGTGAGGTACATTGTGTACTGTCAGTGGTGTGCGGTGTGCTGGGTGCCTGATGGGGCTGTGGTACATTGTGTACTGTCAGTGGTGTGCGGTGTGCTGGGTGCCTGATGGGGGTGTGGTACATTGTGTACTGTCAGTGGTGTGCGGTGTGCTGGGTGTCTGATGGGGGTGTGGTACATTGTGTACTGTCAGTGGTGTGTGGTGTGCTGGGTGTCTGATGGTGTTGTGGTACATTGTGTACTGTCAGTGGTGTGCGGTGTGCTGGGTGCCTGATGGGGCTGTGGTACATTGTGTACTGTCAGTGGTGAGCGGTGCGCTGGGTGTCTGATGGGGCTGGGGTACATTGTGTACTGTCAGTGGTGTGCGGTGTGCTGTGTCCCTGATGGGGGTGTGGTACATTGTGTACTGTTAGTGGTGTGCGGTGTTCTGGGTGCCTGATGGGGGTGTGGTACATTGTGTACTGTCAGTGGTGTGCGGTTTGCTGGGTGCCTGATGGGGGTGTGGTACATTGTGTACTGTCAGTGGTGTGTGGTGTGCTGGGTGTCTGATGGGGATGTGGTACATTGTGTACTGTCAGTGGTGTGCGGTGTGCTGGGTGTCTGATGTGGCTGTGGTACATTGTGTACTGTCAGTGGTCTGCGGTGTGCTGGGTGTCTGATGGGGGTGTGGTACATTGTGTACTGTCAGTGGTGTGCGGTGTGCTGGGTGTCTGATGGGGGTGTGGTACATTGTGTACTGTCAGTGGTGTGCGGTGTGCTGGGTGCCTGATGGGGCTGCGGCACATTGTGTACTGTCAGTGGTGTGCGGTATGCTGGGTGTCTGATGTGGGTGAGGTACATTGTGTACTGTCAGTGGTGTGCGGTGTGCTGGGTGCCTGATGGGGCTGTGGTACATTGTGTACTGTCAGTGGTGTGTGTTGTGCTGGGTGTCTGATGGGGGTGTGGTACATTGTGTACTGTCAGTGGTGTGCGGTGCGCTGGGTGTCTGATGGGGGTGTGGTACATTGTGTACTGTCAGTGGTGTGTGGTGTGCTGGGTGTCTGATGGGGCTGTGCTACATTGTGTACTGTCAGTGGTGTGCGGTGTGCTGGGTGCCTGATGGGGGTGTGGTACATTGTGTACTGTCAGTGGTGTGCGATGTGCTGGGTGTCTGATGGGGCTGTGGTACATTGTGTACTGTCAGTGGTGTGCGGTGTGCTGGTTGTCTGATGGGGGTGAGGTACATTGTGTACTGTCAGTGGTGTGCGGTGTGCTGGGTGCCTGATGGGGGTGTTGTACATTGTGTACTGTCAGTGGTGTGCGGGGTGCTGGGTGTCTGATGGGTGTGTGGTATATTGTGTACTGTCAGCGGTGTGCGGTGTGCTGGGTGCCTGATGGGGCTGTGGTATATTGTGTACTGTCAGTGGTGTGTGGTGTGCTGGGTGTCTGATGGGGGTGTGGTACATTGTGTACTGTCAGTGGTGTGCGGTGTGCTGGGTGCCTGATGGGGCTGTGGTACATTGTGTACTGTCAGTGGTGTGCGGTGTGCTGTGTCCCTGATGGGGGTGTGGTACATTGTGTACTGTTTGTGGTGTGCGGTGTTCTGGGTGTCTGATGGGGGTGTGGTACATTGTGTACTGTCAGTGGTGTGTGGTGTGCTGTGTCCCTGATGGGGGTGTGGTACATTGTGTACTGTCAGTGGTGTGCGGTTTGCTGGGTGCCTGATGGGGGTGTGGTACATTGTGTACTGTCAGTGGTGTGCGGTGTGCTGTGTCCCTGATGGGGGTGTGGTACATTGTGTACTGTCAGTGGTGTGCGGTGTGCTGGGTGCCTGATGGGGCTGTGGTACATTGTGTACTGTCAGTCGTGTGCGGTGTGCTGTGTCCCTGATGGGGGTGTGGTACATTGTGTACTGTCAGTGGTGTGCGGTGTGCTGGGTGTCTGATGGGGGTGTGGTACATTGTGTACTGTCAGTGGTGTGTGGTGTGCTGGGTGTCTGATGGGGCTGCGGCACATTGTGTCCTGTCTGTGGTGTGCGGTGTGCTGGGTGTCTGATGGGGGTGTGGTACATTGTGTACTGTCAGTGGTGTGCGGTGTGCTGGGTGTCTGATGGGGGTGTGGTACATTGTGTACTGTCAGTGGTGTGTGGTGTGCTGGGTGTCTGATGGGGCTGCGGCACATTGTGTCCTGTCTGTGGTGTGCGGTGTGCTGGGTGTCTGATGGGGGTGTGGTACATTGTGTACTGTCAGTGGTGTGCGGTGTGCTGGGTGTCTGATGGGGCTGTGGTACATTGTGTACTGTCAGTGGTGTGTGGTGAGCTGGGTGCCTGATGGGGGTGTGGTACATTGTGTACTGTCAGTGGTGTACGATGTGCTGGGTGTCTGATGGGGGTGTGGTACATTGTGTACTGTCAGTGGTGTGTGGTGTGCTGGGTGTCTGATGGGGCTGTGGTACATTGTGTACTGTCAGTGGTGTGCGGTGTGCTTGGTGTCTGATGGGGGTGAGGTACATTGTGTACTGTCAGTGGTGTGCGGTGTGCTGGGTGCCTGATGGGGGTGTGGTACATTGTGTACTGTCAGTGGTGTGTGGTGAGCTGGGTGCCTGATGGGGGTGTGGTACATTGTGTACTGTCAGTGGTGTACGATGTGCTGGGTGTCTGATGGGGCTGTGGTACATTGTGTACTGACAGTGGTGTACGATGTGCTGGGTGTCTGATGGGGCTGTGGTACATTGTGTACTGTCAGTGGTGTGCGGTGTGCTTGGTGTCTGATGGGGGTGAGGTACATTGTGTACTGTCAGTGGTGTGCGGTGTGCTGGGTGCCTGATGGGGGTGTGGTACATTGTGTACTGTCAGTGGTGTGCGGTGTGCTGGGTGTCTGATGGGGGTGAGGTACATTGTGTACTGTCAGTGGTGTGTGGTGTGCTGGGTGCCTGATGGGGGTGTGGTACATTGTGTACTGTCAGTGGTGTGCGGTGTGCTGGGTGCCTGATGGGGCTGTGGTATATTGTGTACTGTCAGTGGTGTGTGGTGTGCTGGGTGTCTGATGGGGGTGTGGTACATTGTGTACTGTCAGTGGTGTGCGGTGTGCTGGGTGTCTGATGGGGCTGTGGTACATTGTGTACTGTCAGTGGTGTGCGGTGTGCTGGGTGCCTGATGGGGCTGTGGTACATTGTGTACTGTCAGTGGTGTGCGGTGTGCTGGGTGTCTGATGGGGCTGTGGTACATTGTGTACTGTCAGTGGTGTGCGGTGTGCTGGGTGTCTGATGGGGCTGTGGTACATTGTGTACTGTCAGTGGTGTGCGGTGTGCTGGGTGTCTGATGGGGCTGTGGTACATTGTGTACTGTCAGTGGTGTGCGGTGTGCTGGGTGCCTGATGGGGCTGTGGTACATTGTGTACTGTCAGTGGTGTGCGGTGTGCTGGGTGCCTGATGGGGGTGAGGTACATTGTGTACTGTCAGTGGTGTGTGGTGTGCTGGGTGTCTGATGGAGGTGTGGTACATTGTGTACTGTCAGTGGTGTGCGGTGTGCTGGGTGCCTGATGGGGCTGTGGTACATTGTGTACTGTCAGTGGTGTGCGGTGTGCTGGGTGTCTGATGGGGGTGTGGTACATTGTGTACTGTCAGTGGTGTGTGGTGTGCTGGGTGCCTGATGGGGGTGTGGTACATTGTGTACTGTCAGTGGTGTGCGGTGTGCTGGGTGTCTGATGGGGCTGTGGTACATTGTGTACTGTCAGTGGTGTGCGGTGTGCTGTGTCCCTGATGGGGGTGTGGTACATTGTGTACTGTCAGTGGTGTGTGGTGTGCTGGGTGTCTGATGGGGATGTGGTACATTGTGTACTGTCAGTGGTGTGCGGTGTGCTGGGTGTCTGATGGGGGTGTGGTACATTGTGTACTGTCAGTGGTGTGCGGTGTGCTGGGTGCCTGATGGGGCTGCGGTACATTGTGTACTGTCAGTGGTGTGCGGTGTGCTGGGTGTCTGATGGGGGTGTGGTACATTGTGTACTGTAAGTGGTGTGCGGTGTGCTGGGTGTCTGATGGGGCTGTGGTACATTGTGTACTGTCAGTGGTGTGCGGTGTGCTGTGTCCCTGATGGGGGTGTGGTACATTGTGTACTGTCAGTGGTGTGTGGTGTGCTGGGTGTCTGATGGGGATGTGGTACATTGTGTACTGTCAGTGGTGTGCGGTGTGCTGGGTGTCTGATGGGGGTGTGGTACATTGTGTACTGTCAGTGGTGTGCGGTGTGCTGGGTGCCTGATGGGGCTGCGGTACATTGTGTACTGTCAGTGGTGTGCGGTGTGCTGGGTGTCTAATGTGGGTGAGGTACATTGTGTACTGTCAGTGGTGTGCGGTGTGCTGGGTGCCTGATGGGGCTGTGGTACATTGTGTACTGTCAGTGGTGTGTGGTGTGCTGGGTGCCTGATGGGGCTGTGGTACATTGTGTACTGTCAGTGGTGTGCGGTGTGCTGGGTGCCTGATGGGGGTGTGGTACATTGTGTACTGTCAGTGGTGTGCGATGTGCTGGGTGTCTGATGGGGCTGTGGTACATTGTGTACTGTCAGTGGTGTGCGGTGTGCTGGGTGTCTGATGGGGGTGTGGTACATTGTGTACTGTCAGTGGTGTGCGGTGTGCTGGGTGTCTGATGGGGGTGTGGTACATTGTGTACAGTCAGTGGTGTGCGGTGTGCTGGGTGTCTGATGGGGGTGTGGTACATTGTGTACTGTCAGTGATGTGCGGTGTGCTGGGTGCCTGATGGGGGTGTGGTACATTGTGTACTGTCAGTGGTGTGTGGTGTGCTGGGTGTCTGATGGGGGTGTGGTACATTGTGTACTGTCAGTGGTGTGTGGTGTGCTGGGTGTCTGATGGGGGTGTGGTACATTGTGTACTGTCAGTGGTGTGCGGTGAGCTGGGTGCCTGATGGGAATGTGGTACATTGTGTACTGTCAGTGGTGTGCGGTGAGCTGGGTGTTTGATGGCGGTGTGGTACATTGTGTACTGTCAGTGGTGTGTGGTGTGCTGGGTGCCTGATGGGGGTGTGGTACATTGTGTACTGTCAGTGGTGTGCGGTGTGCTGGGTGTCTGATAGGGGTGTGGTACATTGTGTACTGTCAGTGGTGTGTGGTGTCTGGGTGTCTGATGGGGGTGTGGTACATTGTGTACTGTCAGTGGTGTGCGGTGTGCTGTGTCCCTGATGGGGGTGTGGTACATTGTGTACTGTCAGTGGTGTGCGGTGAGCTGGGTGTCTGATGGGGATGTGGTACATTGTGTACTGTCAGTGGTGTGCGGTTTGCTGGGTGTCTGATGGGGCTGTGGTACATTGTGTACTGTCAGTGGTGTGCGGTGTGCTGGGAGTCTGATGGGGGTGTGGTACATTGTGTACTGTCAGTGGTGTGCGGTGAGCTGGGTGCCTGATGTGGCTGTGGTACATTGTGTACTGTCAGTGGTGTGTGGTGTGCTGGGAGTCTGATGGGGGTGTGGTACATTGTGTACTGTCAGTGGTGTGCGGTGAGCTGGGTGCCTGATGTGGCTGTGGTACATTGTGTACTGTCAGTGGTGTGCGGTGAGCTGGGTGTCTGATGGGAGTGTGGTACATTGTGTACTGTCAGTGGTGTGCGGTGTGCTGGGTGTCTGATGGGGCTGTGGTACATTGTGTACTGTCAGTGGTGTGCGGTGAGCTGGGTGTCTGATGTGGCTGTGGTACATTGTGTACTGTCAGTGGTGTGTGGTGTGCTGGGTGCCTGATGGGGCTGTGGTACATTGTGTACTGTCAGTGGTGTGCGGTGAGCTGGGTGTCTGATGGGAGTGTGGTACATTGTGTACTGTCAGTGGTGTGCGGTGTGCTGGGTGTCTGATGGGGGTGTGGTACATTGTGTACTGTCAGTGGTGTGCGGTGTGCTGGGTGTCTGATGGGGGTGTGGTACATTGTGTACTGTCAGTGGTGTGTGGTGTGCTGGGTGCCTGATGGGGGTGTGGTACATTGTGTACTGTCAGTGGTGTGTGGTGTGCTGAGTGCCTGATGGGGTGTGGTACATTGTGTACTGTCAGTGGTGTGCGGTGTGCTGAGTGCCTGATGGGGTGTGGTACATTGTGTACTGTCAGTGGTGTGCGGTGTGCTGGGTGTCTGATGGGGGTGTGGTACATTGTGTTATGTCAGTGGTGTGCGGTGTGCTGGGTGCCTGATGGGGCTGTGGTACATTGTGTACTGTCAGTGGTGTGCGGGGTGCTGGGTGTCTGATGGGTGTGTGGTACATTGTGTACTGTCAGTGGTGTGCGGTGTGCTGGGTGCCTGATGGGGGTGTGGTACATTGTGTACTGTCAGTGGTGTGCGGTGTGCTGGGTGCCTGATGGGGCTGTGGTACATTGTGTACTGTCAGTGGTGTGCGGTGTGCTGGGTGCCTGATGGGGGTGTGGTACATTGTGTACTGTCAGTGGTGTGCAGTGTGCTGGGTGTCTGATGGGGGTGTGGTACATTGTGTACTGTCAGTGGTGTGTGGTGTGCTGGGTGTCTGATGGGGTTGTCGTACATTGTGTACTGTCAGTGGTGTGCGGTGTGCTGGGTGCCTGATGGGGCTGTGGTACATTGTGTACTGTCAGTGGTGTG
The DNA here is from genome assembly GCF_047496885.1 of Scyliorhinus torazame. Taxonomy (NCBI): domain Eukaryota; kingdom Metazoa; phylum Chordata; class Chondrichthyes; order Carcharhiniformes; family Scyliorhinidae; genus Scyliorhinus; species Scyliorhinus torazame. The sequence goes on from NW_027307845.1 coordinate 310,677, forward strand.
TGGTGTGCTGGGTGTCTGATGGGGCTGTGGTACATTGTGTACTGTCAGTGGTGTGCGGTGTGCTGGGTGTCTGATGGGGCTGTGGTACATTGTGTACTGTCAGTGGTGTGTGGTGTGCTGGGTGTCTGATGGGGCTGTGGTACATTGTGTACTGTCAGTGGTGTGCGGTGTGCTGGGTGCCTGATGGGGCTGTGGTACATTGTGTACTGTCAGTGGTGTGTGGTGTGCTGGGTGCCTGATGGGGGTGTGGTACATTGTGTACTGTCAGTGGTGTGCGGTGTGCTGGGTGCCTGATGGGGCTGTGGTACATTGTGTACTGTCAGTGGTGTGTGGTGTGCTGGGTGTCTGATGGGGCTGTGGTACATTGTGTACTGTCAGTGGTGTGCGGTGTGCTGAGTGTCTGATGGGGCTGTGGTACATTGTGTACTGTCAGTGGTGAGCGGTGCGCTGGGTGTCTGATGGGGCTGGGGTACATTGTGTACTGTCAGTGGTGTGCGGTGTGCTGTGTCCCTGATGGGGGTGTGGTACATTGTGCACTGTCAGTGGTGTGCGGTGAGCTGGGTGTCTGATGGGGCTGTGGTACATTGTGTACTGTCAGTGGTGTGTGGTGTTCTGGGTGTCTGATGGGGGTGTGGTACATTGTGTACTGTCAGTGGTGTGCGGTTTGCTGGGTGCCTGATGGGGGTGTGGTACATTGTGTACTGTCAGTGGTGTGTGGTGTGCTGGGTGTCTGATGGGGATGTGGTACATTGTGTACTGTCAGTGGTGTGCGGTGTGCTGGGTGTCTGATGGGGGTGTGGTACATTGTGTACTGTCAGTGGTGTGCGGTGTGCTGGGTGCCTGATGGGGCTGCGGCACATTGTGTACTGTCAGTGGTGTGCGGTGTGCTGGGTGTCTGATGTGGGTGAGGTACATTGTGTACTGTCAGTGGTGTGCGGTGTGCTGGGTGCCTGATGGGGCTGCGGCACATTGTGTACTGTCAGTGGTGTGCGGTGTGCTGGGTGTCTGATGTGGGTGAGGTACATTGTGTACTGTCAGTGGTGTGTGGTGTGCTGGGTGCCTGATGGGGGTGTGCAACATTGTGTACTGTCAGTGGTGTGCGGTGTGCTGGGTGCCTGATGGGGCTGTGGTACATTGTGTACTGTCAGTGGTGTGTGGTGTGCTGGGTGCCTGATGGGGGTGTGCAACATTGTGTACTGTCAGTGGTGTGCGGTGTGCTGGGTGTCTGATGGGAGTGTGGTATATTGTGTACTGTCAGTGGTGTGCGGTGTGCTGGGTGCCTGATGGGGGTGTGGTACATTGTGTACTGTCAGTGGAGTGCGATGTGCTGGGTGTCTGATGGGGCTGTGGTACATTGTGTACTGTCAGTGGTGTGCGGTGTGCTGGGTGTCTGATGGGGGTGAGGTACATTGTGTACTGTCAGTGGTGTGCGGTGTGCTGGGTGCCTGATGGGGGTGTTGTACATTGTGTACTGTCAGTGGTGTGCGGGGTGCTGGGTGTCTGATGGGTGTGTGGTATATTGTGTACTGTCAGCGGTGTGCGAGTGTGCTGGGTGCCTGATGGGGCTGTGGTATATTGTGTACTGTCAGTGGTGTGTGGTGTGCTGGGTGTCTGATGGGGGTGTGGTACATTGTGTACTGTCAATGGTGTGCGGTGTGCTGGGTGCCTGATGGGGCTGTGGTACATTGTGTACTGTCAGTGGTGTGCGGTGTGCTGGGTGTCTGATGGGGGTGTGGTACATTGTGTACTGTCAGTGGTGTGTGGTGTGCTGGGTGTCTGATGGGGTTGTGGTACATTGTGTACTGTCAGTGGTGTGCGGTGTGCTGGGTGCCTGATGGGGCTGTGGTACATTGTGTACTGTCAGTGGTGAGCGGTGCGCTGGGTGTCTGATGGGACTGTGGTACATTGTGTACTGTCAGTGGTGTGCGGTGTGCTGTGTCCCTGATGGGGGTGTGGTACATTGTGTACTGTTAGTGGTGTGCGGTGTTCTGGGTGTCTGATGGGGGTATGGTACATTGTGTACTGTCAGTGGTGTGCGGTTTGCTGGGTGCCTGATGGGGGTGTGGTACATTGTGTACTGTCAGTGGTGTGTGGTGTGCTGGGTGTCTGATGGGGGTGTGGTACATTGTGTACTGTCAGTGGTGTGCGGTGTGCTGGGTGTCTGATGGGGGTGTGGTACATTGTGTACTGTCAGTGGGTGCGGTGTGCTGGGTGCCTGATGGGGCTGCGGCACATTGTGTCCTGTCTGTGGTGTGCAGTGTGCTGGGTGTCTGATGGGACTGTGGTACATTGTGTACTGTCAGTGGTGTGTGGTGTGCTGGGTGCCTGATGGGGGTGTGGTACATTGTGTACTGTCAGTGGTGTCCGGTGTGCTGGGTGTCTGATGGGGCTGTGGTACATTGTGTACTGTCAGTGGTGTGCGGTGTGCTGTGTGCCTGATGGGGGTGTGGTACATTGTGTACTGTCAGTGGTGTGTGGTGTGCTGGGTGTCTGATGGGGGTGTGGTACATTGTGTACTGTCAGTGGTGTGTGGTGTGCCCGGTGTCTGATGGGGGTGTGGTACATTGTGTACTGTCAGTGTTGTGCGGTGTGCTGGGTGTCTGATGGGACTGTGGTACATTGTGTACTGTCAGTGGTGTGTGGTGTGCTGGGTGTCTGATGGGACTGTGGCACATTGTGTACTGTCAGTGGTGTGCGGTGTGCTGGGTGCCTGATGGGGGTGTGGTACATTGTGTACTGTCAGTGGTGTGCGGTGTGCTGGGTGTCTGATGTGGGTGTGGTACATTGTGTACTGTCAGTGGTTTGCGGTGTGCTGGGTGTCTGATGGGGGTGTGGTACATTGTGTACTGTCAGTGGTGTGCGGTGTGCTGGGTGTCTGATGGGGGTGTGGTACATTGTGTACTGTCAGTGGTGTGCGTTGTGCTGGGTGTCTGATGGGGGTGTGGTACATTGTGTACTGTCAGTGGTGTGCGGTGTGCTGGGTGTCTGATGGGGGTGTCGTACATTGTGTACTGTCAGTGGTGTGCGGTGTGCTGGGTGTCTGATGGGGCTGTGGTACATTGTGTACTGTCAGTGGTGTGTGGTGTGCTGGGTGCATGATGGGGGTGTGGTACATTGTGTACTGTCAGTGGTGTGTGGTGTGCTGGGTGTCTGATGGGGGTGTGGTACATTGTGTACTGTCAGTGGTGTGTGGTGTGCTGGGTGTCTGATGGGGGTGTGGTACATTGTGTACTCTCAGTGGTGTGCGGTGTGCTGGGTGTCTGATGGGGGTGTGGTACATTGTGTACTGTCAGTGGTGTGTGGTGTGCTGGGTGTCTGATGGGGGTGTGCTACATTGTGTGCTGTCAGTGGTGTGTGGTGTGCTGGGTGTCTGATGGGGGTGTGGTACATTGTGTACTGTCAGTGGTGTGCGGTGAGCTGGGTGTCTGATGGGGGTGTGGTACATTGTGTACTGTCAGTGGTGTGTGGTGTGCTGGGTGTCTAATGGGTGTGTGGTACATTGTGTACTGTCAGTGGTGTGTGGTGTGCTGGGTGTCTGATGGGGGTGTGGCACATTGTGTACTGTCAGTGGTGTGTGGTGTGCTGGGTGTCTGATGGGGGTGTGGTACATTGTGTACTGTCAGTGGTGTGCGGTGAGCTGGGTGTCTGATGGGGGTGTGGTACATTGTGTACTGTCAGTGGTGTGTGGTGTGCTGGGTGTCTGATGGGTGTGTGGTACATTGTGTACTGTCAGTGGTGTGTGGTGTGCTGGGTGTCTGATGGGGGTGTGGTACATTGTGTACTGTCAGTGGTGTGCGGTGTGCTGGGTGTCTGATGGGGGTGTGGTACATTGTGTACTGTCAGTGGTGTGCGGTGTGCTGCGTGTCTGATGGGGGTGTGGTACATTGTGTACTGTCAGTGGTGTGCGGTGTGCTGGGAGCCTGATGGGGTTGTGGTACATTGTGTACTGTCAGTGGTGTGTGGTGTGCTGGGTGTCTGATGGGGGTGTGGTACATTGTGTACTGTCAGTGGTGTGTGGTGTGCTGGGTGTCTGATGGGGGTGTGGTACATTGTGTACTGTCAGTGGTGTGCGATGTGCTGGGTGCGTGATGGGGGTGTTGTACATTGTGTACTGTCAGTGGTGTGTGGTGAGCTGGGTGCCTGATGGGGGTGTGGTACATTGTGTACTGTCAGTGGTGTGCGGTGTGCTGGGTGCCTGATGGGGGTGTGGTACATTGTGTACTGTCAGTGGTGTGCGGTGTGCTGGGTGCCTGATGGGGGTGTGGTACATTGTGTACTGTCAGTGGTGTGCGGTGTGCTGGGTGTCTGATGGGGCTGTGGTACATTGTGTACTGTCAGTGGTGTGTGGTGTGCTGGGTGCCTGATGGGGGTGTGGTACATTGTGTACTGTCAGTGGTGTGTGGTGTGCTGGGTGTCTGATGGGGGTGTGGTACATTGTGTACTGTCAGTGGTGTGTGGTGTGCTGGGTGTCTGATGGGGGTGTGGTACATTGTGTACTCTCAGTGGTGTGCGGTGTGCTGGGTGTCTGATGGGGGTGTGGTACATTGTGTACTGTCAGTGGTGTGCGGTGAGCTGGGTGTCTGATGGGGGTGTGGTACATTGTGTACTGTCAGTGGTGTGTGGTGTGCTGGGTGTCTGATGGGGGTGTGGTACATTGTGTACTGTCAGTGGTGTGTGGTGTGCTGGGTGTCTGATGGGGGTGTGGTACATTGTGTACTGTCAGTGGTGTGTGGTGTGCTGGGTGTCTGATGGGGGTGTGGCACATTGTGTACTGTCAGTGGTGTGTGGTGTGCTGGGTGTCTGATGGGGGTGTGGTACATTGTGTACTGTCAGTGGTGTGCGGTGAGCTGGGTGTCTGATGGGGGTGTGGTACATTGTGTACTGTCAGTGGTGTGCGGTGTGCTGGGTGCCTGATGGGGGTGTGGTACATTGTGTACTGTCAGTGGTGTGCGGTGTGCTGGGTGTCTGATGGGGGTGCGGTACATTGTGTACTGTCAGTGGTGTGCGGTGTGCTGGGTGTCTGATGGGGCTGTGGTACATTGTGTACTGTCAGTGGTGTGCGGTGTGCTGCGTGTCTGATGGGGGTGTGGTACATTGTGTACTGTCAGTGGTGTGCGGTGTGCTGGGAGCCTGATGGGGTTGTGGTACATTGTGTACTGTCAGTGGTGTGTGGTGTGCTGGGTGTCTGATGGGGGTGTGGTACATTGTGTACTGTCAGTGGTGTGCGGTGTGCTGGGTGTCTGCTGGGGCTGTGGTACATTGTGTACTGTCAGTGGTGTGCGGTGTGCTGGGAGCCTGATGGGGTTGTGGTACATTGTGTACTGTCAGTGGTGTGTGGTGTGCTGGGTGTCTGATGGGGGTGTGGTACATTGTGTACTGTCAGTGGTATGTGGTGTGCTGGGTGTCTGATGGGGGTGTGGTACATTGTGTACTGTCAGTGGTGTGCGGTGAGCTGGGTACGTGATGGGGGTGTTGTACATTGTGTACTGTCAGTGGTGTGTGGTGAGCTGGGTGCCTGATGGGGGTGTGGTACATTGTGTACTGTCAGTGGTGTGCGGTGTGCTGGGTGCCTGATGGGGGTGTGGTACATTGTGTACTGTCAGTGGTGTGCGGTGTGCTGGGTGCCTGATGGGGGTGTGGTACATTGTGTACTGTCAGTGGTGTGCGGTGTGCTGGGTGTCTGATGGGGGTGTGGTACATTGTGTACTGTCAGTGGTGTGCGGTGTGCTGGGTGTCTGATGGGGCTGTGGTACATTGTGTACTGTCAGTGGTGTGCAGTGTGCTGGGTGTCTGATGTGGGTGTGGTACATTGTGTACTGTCAGTGGTGTGTGGTGTGCAGTGTGTCTGATGGGGGTGTGGTACATTGTGTACTGTCAGTGGTGTGTGGTGTGCTGGGTGTCTGTTGGGGGTGCAGTACATTGTGTACTGTCAGTGGTGTGCGGTGTGCTGGGTACCTGATGGGGGTGTGGTACATTGTGTACTGTCAGTGGTGTGCGGTGTGCTGTGTCCCTGATGGAGGTGTGGTACATTGTGTACTGTAAGTGGTGTGCGGTGTGCTGGGTGTCTGATGTGGGTGTGGTACATTGTGTACTGTCAGTGGTGTGCGGTGAGGTGGGTGTCTGATGGGGATGTGGTACATTGTGTACTGTCAGTTGTGTGCGGTGAGCTGGGTGTCTGATGGGGATGTGGTACATTGTGTACTGTCAGTGGTGTGCGGTTTGCTGGGTGCCTGATGGGGGTGTGGTACATTGTGTACTGTCAGTGGTGTGTGGTGTGCTGGGTGTCTGATGGGGATGTGGTACATTGTGTACTGTCAGTGGTGTGCGGTGTGCTGGGTGTCTGATGGGGGTGTGGTACATTGTGTACTGTCAGTGGTGTGTGGTGTGCTGGGTGCCTGATGGGGCTGCGGTACATTGTGTACTGTCAGTGGTGTGTGTTGTGCTGGGTGTCTGATGGGGGTGTGGTACATTGTGTACTGTCAGTGGTGTGCGGTGTGCTGGGTGTCTAATGTGGGTGAGGTACATTGTGTACTGTCAGTGGTGTGCGGTGTGCTGGGTGCCTGATGGGGCTGTGGTACATTGTGTACTGTCAGTGGTGTGTGGTGTGCTGGGTGCCTGATGGGGCTGTGGTAAATTGTGTACTGTCAGTGGTGTGAGGTGTGCTGGGTGCCTGATGGGGGTGTGGTACATTGTGTACTGTCAGTGGTGTGCGATGTGCTGGGTGTCTGATGGGGCTGTGGTACATTGTGTACTGTCAGTGGTGTGCGGTGTGCTGGGTGACTGATGGGGGTGTGGTACATTGTGTACTGTCAGTGGTGTGCGGTGTGCTGGGTGTCTGATGGGAGTGTGGTATATTGTGTACTGTCAGTGGTGTGCGGTGTGCTGGGTGACTGATGGGGGTGTGGTACATTGTGTACTGTCAGTGGTGTGCGGTGTGCTGGGTGCCTGAAGGGGGTGTGGTACATTGTGTACTGTCAGTGGTGTGTGGTGTGCTGGGTGTCTGATGGGGGTGTGGTACATTGTGTACTGTCAGTTGTGTGCGGTGTGCTGGGTGTCTGATGGGGGTGTGGTACATTGTGTACCGTCAGTGGTGTGCGGTGTGCTGGGTGTCTGATGGGGGTGTGGTACATTGTGTGCTGTCAGTGGTGTGCGGTGTGCTGGGTGTCTGATGGGGGTGTGGTACATTGTGTACTGTCAGTGGTGTGCGGTGTGCTGGGTGTCTGATGGGGGTGTGGAACATTGTGTACTGTCAGTGGTGTGCGGTGTGCTGGGTGCCTGAAGGGGGTGTGGTACATTGTGTACTGTCAGTGGTATGCGGTGTGCTGGGTGTCTGATGGGGCTGTGGTACATTGTGTACTGTCTGTGGTGTGCGGTGTGCTGGGTGTCTGATGGGGGTGTGGAACATTGTGTACTGTCAGTGGTGTGCGGTGTGCTGGGTGCCTGAAGGGGGTGTGGTACATTGTGTACTGTCAGTGGTGTGCGGTGTGCTGGGTGTCTGATGGGGGTGTGGTACATTGTGTACTGTCAGTGGTGTGCGGTGTGCTGGGTGCTTGATGGGGGTGTGGTACATTGCGTACTGTCAGTGGTGTGCGTTGTGCTGGGTGTCTGATGGGGGTGTGGTACATTGTGTACTGTCAGTGGTGTGCGGTGTGCTGGGTGCCTGATGGGGGTGTGGTACATTGTGTACTGTCAGTGGTGTGCGGTTTGCTGGGTGTCTGGTGGGGGTGTGGTACATTGTGTACTGTCAGTGGTGTGCGGTGTGCTGGGTGCCTGATGGGGGTGTGGTACATTGTGTACTGTCAGTGGTGTGCGGTTTGCTGGGTGTCTGGTGGGGGTGTGGTACATTGTGTACTGTCAGTGGTGTGCGGTGTGCTGGGTGTCTGATGGGGTTGTGGTACATTGTGTGCTGTCAGTGGTGTGCGGTGTGCTGGGTGCCTGATGGGACTGTGGTACATTGTGTACTGTCAGTCGTGTGTGGTGTGCTGGGTGTCTGATGGGGGTGTGGTACATTGTGTACTGTCAGTGGTGTGTGGTGTGCCCGGTGTCTGATGGGGGTGTGGTAATTTGTGTACTGTCAGTGGTGTGAGGTGTGCTGGGTGTCTGATGGGGGTGTGGTACATTGTGTACTGTCAGTGGTGTGCGGTGTGCTGGGTGCCTGATGGGGGTGTGGTACATTGTGTACTGTCAGTGGTGTGCGGTGAGCTGGGTGTCTGATGGGGGTGTGGTACATTGTGTACTGTCAGTGGTGTGCGGTGTGCTGGGTGTCTGATGGGGCTGTGGTACATTGTGTACTGTCAGTGGTGTGTGGTGTGCTGGGTGTCTGATGGGGCTGTGGTACATTGTGTACTGTCAGTGGTGAGCGGTGTGCCCGGTGTCTGATGGGGGTGTGGTACATTGTGTACTGTCAGTGGTGTGTGGTGTGCTGGGTGTCTGATGGGGGTGTGGTACATTGTGTACTGTCAGTGGTGTGTGGTGTGCCCGGTGTCTGATGGGGGTGTGGTACATTGTGTACTGTCAGTGGTGTGCAGTGTGCTGGGTGCCTGATGGGGGTGTGGTACATTGTGTACTGTCAGTGGTGTGTGGTGTGCTGGGTGTCTGATGGGACTGTGGCACATTGTGTACTGTCAGTGGTGTGTGGTGTGCTGGGTGCCTGATGGGGGTGTGGTACATTGTGTACTGTCAGTGGTGTGCGGTGTGCTGGGTGTCTGATGGGGCTGTGGTACATTGTGTACTGTCAGTGGTGTGCGGTGTGCTGTGTCCCTGATGGGGGTGTGGTACATTGTGTACTGTCAGTGGTGTGCGGTTTGCTGGGTGCCTGATGGGGGTGTGGTACATTGTGTACTGTCAGTGGTGTGCGGTGTGCTGGGTGCCTGATGGGGCTGTGGTACATTGTGTACTGTCAGTGGTGTGTGGTGTGCTGGGTGTCTGATGGGGCTGTGGTACATTGTGTACTGTCAGTGGTGAGCGGTGTGCTGGGTGTCTGATGGGGCTGTGGTACATTGTGTACTGTCAGTGGTGTGTGGTGTGCTGGGTGTCTGATGGGGCTGTGGTACATTGTGTACTGTCAGTGGTGAGCGGTGTGCTGGGTGCCTGATGGGGGTGTGGTACATTGTGTACTGTCAGTGGTGTGTGGTGTGCTGGGTGTCTGATGGGGGTGTGGTACATTGTGTACTGTCAGTGGTGTGTGGTGTGCCCGGTGTCTGATGGGGGTGTGGTACATTGTGTACTGTCAGTGTTGTGCGGTGTGCTGGGTGTCTGATGGGACTGTGGTACATTGTGTACTGTCAGTGGTGTGTGGTGTGCTGGGTGTCTGATGGGACTGTGGCACATTGTGTACTGTCAGTGGTGTGTGGTGTGCTGGGTGTCTGATGTGGGTGTGGTACATTGTGTACTGTCAGTGGTGTGCGGTGTGCTGGGTGCCTGATGGGGGTGTGGTACATTGTGTACTGTCAGTGGTGTGTGGTGTGCTGGGTGTCTGATGGGGGTGTGGTACATTGTGTACTGTCAGTGGTGTGCGGTGTGCTGGGTGTCTGATGGGGGTGTGGTACATTGTGTACTGTCAGTGGTGTGCGGTGTGCTGGGTGTCTGATGGGGGTGTCGTACATTGTGTACTGTCAGTGGTGTGTGGTGTGCTGGGTGCCTGATGGGGGTGTGGTACATTGTGTACTGTCAGTGGTGTGCGGTCTGCTGGGTGTCTGATGGGGGTGAGGTACATTGTGTACTGTCAGTGGTGTGCGGTCTGCTGGGTGTCTGATGGGGGTGAGGTACATTGTGTACTGTCAGTGGTGTGTGGTGTGCTGGGTGTCTGATGGGGGTGTGGTACATTGTGTACTGTCAGTGGTGTGCGGTGTGCTGGGTGTCTGATGGGGCTGTGGTACATTGTGTACTGTCAGTGGTGTGCGGTGTGCTGGGTGGTTGATGGGGCTGTGGTACATTGTGTACTGTCAGTGGTGTGCGGTGTGCTGGGTGTCTGATGGGGGTGTGGTACATTGTGTACTGTCAGTGGTGTGCGGTGTGCTGGGTGTCTGATGGGGGTGTGGTACATTGTGTACTGTCAGTGGTGTGCGGTGTGCTGGGTGTCTGATGGGGGTGTGGTACATTGTGTACTGTCAGTGGTGTGCGGTGTGCTGGGTGTCTGATGGGAGTGTAGTACATTGTGTACTGTCAGTGGTGTGCGGTGTGCTGGGTGCCGGATGGGAGTGTGGTACATTGTGTACTGTCAGTGGTGTGCGGTGTGCTGGGTGCCTGATGGGGGTGTGGTACATTGTGTACTGTCAGTGGTGTGCGGTGTGCTGGGTGCCTGATGGGGGTGTGGTACATTGTGTACTGTCAGTTGTGTGTGGTGTGCAGTGTGTCTGATGCGGGTGTGGGACATTGTGTACTGTCAGTGGTGTGTGGTGTGCTGGGTGTCTGATGGGAGTGTAGTACATTGTGTACTGTCAGTGGTGTGCGGTGTGCTGGGTGCCGGATGGGAGTGTGGTACATTGTGTACTGTCAGTGGTGTGCGGTGTGCTGGGTGCCTGATGGGGGTGTGGTACATTGTGTACTGTCAGTGGTGTGCGGTGTGCTGGGTGCCTGATGGGGGTGTGGTACATTGTGTACTGTCAGTTGTGTGTGGTGTGCAGTGTGTCTGATGCGGGTGTGGGACATTGTGTACTGTCAGTGGTGTGTGGTGTGCTGGGTGTCTGATGGGGGTGTGGTACATTGTGTACTGTCAGTGGTGTGCGGTGTGCTGGGTGTCTGATGGGGGTGTGGTACATTGTGTATTGTCAGTGGTGTGCGGTGTGCTGGGTGTCTGATGGGGTTCTGGTAAATTGTGTACTGTCAGTGGTGTGCGGTGTGCTGGGTGTCTGATGGGGGTGTGGTACATTGTGTATTGTCCATGGTGTGTGGTGTGCTGGTTGCCTGATGGGGTTCTGGTAAATTGTGTACTGTCAGTGGTGTGCGGTGTGCTGGGTGTCTGATGGGGGTGTGGTACATTGTGTATTGTCAGTGGTGTGTGGTGTGCTGGGTGTCCGATGGGGGTGTGGTACATTGTGTACTGTCAGTGGTGTGCGGTGAGCTGGGTGTCTGATGGGGGTGTGGTACATTGTGTACTGTCAGTGGTGTGTGGTGTGCTGGGTGTCTGATGGGGGTGTGGTACATTGTGTACTGTCAGTGGTGTGCGGTGAGCTGGGTGTCTGATGGGGGTGTGGTACATTGTGTACTGTCAGTGGTGTGTGGTGTGCTGGGTGTCTGATGGGTGTGTGGTACATTGTGTACTGTCAGTGGTGTGTGGTGTGCTGGGTGTCTGATGGGGGTGTGGTACATTGTGTACTGTCAGTGGTGAGCGGTGTGCTGGGTGCCTGATGGGGGTGTGGTACATTGTGTACTGTCTGTGGTGTGTGGTGTGCTGGGTGCCTGATGGGGCTGTGGTACATTGTGTACTGTCAGTGGTGTGTGGTGTGCTGGGTGTCTGATGGGGGTGTGGTACATTGTGTACTGTCAGTGGTGTGTGGTGTGCTGGGTGTCTGATGGGGGTGTGGTACATTGTGTACTGTCAGTGGTGTGTGGTGTGCCCGCTGTCTGATGGGGGTGTGGTACATTGTGTACTGTCAGTGTTGTGCGGTGTGCTGGGTGTCTGATGGGACTGTGGTACATTGTGTACTGTCAGTGGTGTGTGGTGTGCTGGGTGTCTGATGGGACTGTGGCACATTGTGTACTGTCAGTGGTGTGTGGTGTGCTGGGTGTCTGATGTGGGTGTGGTACATTGTGTACTGTCAGTGGTGTGCGGTGTGCTGTGTCCCTGATGGGGGTGTGGTACATTGTGTACTGTCAGTGGTGTGCGGTTTGCTGGGTGCCTGATGGGGGTGTGGTACATTGTGTACTGTCAGTGGTGTGTGGTGTGCTGGGTGTCTGATGGGGGTGTGGTACATTGTGTACTGTCAGTGGTGTGCGGTGTGCTGGGTGCCTGATGGGGCTGTGGTACATTGTGTACTGTCAGTGGTGTGTGGTGTGCTGGGTGTCTGATGGGGGTGTGTTACATTGTGTACTGTCAGTGGTGTGCGGTGTGCTGGGTGTCAGATGGGGGTGTGGTACATTGTGTACTGTCAGTGATGTGTGGTGTGCTGGGTGTCTGATGAGGGTGTGTGGTACATTGTGTACTGTCAGTGGTGTGTGGTGTGCCCGGTGTCTGATGGGGGTGTGGTACATTGTGTACTGTCAGTGGTGTGTGGTGTGCTGGGTGCCTGATGGGGGTGTGGTACATTGTGTACTGTCAGTGGTGTGCGGTGTGCTGGGTGTCTGATGGGGCTGTGGTACATTGTGTACTGTCAGTGGTGTGTGGTGTGCTGGGTGTCTGATGGGGCTGTGGTACATTGTGTACTGTCAGTGGTGTGCGGTGTGCTGGGTGCCTGATGGGGGTGTGGTACATTGTGTACTGTCAGTGGTGTGTGGTGTGCTGGGTGTCTGATGGGGGTGTGGTACATTGTGTACTGTCAGTGGTGTGTGGTGTGCCCGGTGTCTGATGGGGGTGTGGTACATTGTGTACTGTCAGAGTTGTGCGGTGTGCTGGGTGTCTGATGGGACTGTGGTACATTGTGTACTGTCAGTGGTGTGTGGTGTGCTGGGTGTCTGATGGGACTGTGGCACATTGTGTACTGTCAGTGGTGTGCGGTGTGCTGGGTGCCTGATGGGGGTGTGGTACATTGTGTACTGTCAGTGGTGTGTGGTGTGCTGGGTGTCTGATGGGGGTGTGGTACATTGTGTACTGTCAGTGGTGTGTGGTGTGCCCGGTGTCTGATGGGGGTGTGGTACATTGTGTACTGTCAGTGTTGTGCGGTGTGCTGGGTGTCTTTTGGGACTGTGGTACATTGTGTACTGTCAGTGGTGTGTGGTGTGCTGGGTGTCTGATGGGACTGTGGCACATTGTGTACTGTCAGTGGTGTGTGGTGTGCTGGGTGTCTGATGTGGGTGTGGTACATTGTGTACTGTCAGTGGTGTGCGGTGTGCTGGGTGTCTGATGGGGGTGTGGTACATTGTGTACTGTCAGTGGTGTGTGGTGTGCTGGGTGTCTGATGGGGGTGTGGTACATTGTGTACTGTCAGTGGTGTGCGGTGTGCTGGGTGTCTGATGGAGGTGTGGTACATTGTGTACTGTCAGTGGTGTGCGGTGTGCTGGGTGTCTGATGGGGGTGTCGTACATTGTGTACTGTCAGTGGTGTGTGGTGTGCTGGGTGCCTGATGGGGGTGTGGTACATTGTGTACTGTCAGTGGTGTGCGGTCTGCTGGGTGTCTGATGGGGGTGAGGTACATTGTGTACTGTCAGTGGTGTGCGGTGTGCTGGGTGTCTGATGGGGGTGTCGTACATTGTGTACTGTCAGTGGTGTGCGGTGTGCTGGGTGTCTGATGGGGGTGTGGTACATTGTGTACTGTCAGTGGTGTGCGGTGTGCTGGGTGTCTGAGGGGTCTGTGGTACATTGTGTACTGTCAGTGGTGTGCGGTGTGCTGGGTGCCTGATGGGGGTGTGGTACATTGTGTACTGTCAGTGGTGTGTGGTGTGCTGGGTGTCTGATGGGGCTGTGGTTCATTGTGTACTGTCAGTGGTGTGCGGTGTGCTGTGTCCCTGATGGGGGGTGTGGTACATTGTGTATTGTCAGTGGTGTGTGGTGTGCTGGGTTTCTGATGGGGGTGTGGTACATTGTGTATTGTCAGTGGTGTGCGGTGTGCTGGGTGTCTGAGGGGTCTGTGGTACATTGTGTACTGTCCATGGTGTGTGGTGTGCTGGTTGCCTGATGGGGGTCTGGTAAATTGTGTACTGTCAGTGGTGTGCGGTGTGCTGGGTGTCTGATGGGGGTGTGGTACATTGTGTATTGTCAGTGGTGTGTGGTGTGCTGGGTGTCCGATGGGGGTGTGGTACATTGTGTACTGTCAGTGGTGTGCGGTGAGCTGGGTGTCTGATGGGGGTGTGGTACATTGTGTACTGTCAGTGGTGTGCGGTGTGCTGGGTGTCTGATGGGGGTGTGGTACATTGTGTACTGTCAGTGGTGTGTGGTGTGCTGGGTGTCTGATGGGGGTGTGGTACATTGTGTACTGTCAGTGGTGTGCGGTGAGCTGGGTGTCTGATGGGGGTGTGGTACATTGTGTACTGTCAGTGGTGTGTGGTGTGCTGGGTGTCTGATGGGTGTGTGGTACATTGTGTACTGTCAGTGGTGTGTGGTGTGCTGGGTGTCTGATGGGGGTGTGGTACATTGTGTACTGTCAGTGGTGTGCGGTGTGCTGGGTGTCTGATGGGGGTGTGGTACATTGTGTACTGTCAGTGGTGTGCGGTGTGCTGCGTGTCTGATGGGGGTGTGGTACATTGTGTACTGTCAGTGGTGTGCGGTGTGCTGGGAGCCTGATGGGGTTGTGGTACATTGTGTACTGTCAGTGGTGTGTGGTGTGCTGGGTGTCTGATGGGGGTGTGGTACATTGTGTACTGTCAGTGGTGTGTGGTGTGCTGGGTGTCTGATGGGGGTGTGGTACATTGTGTACTGTCAGTGGTGTGCGGTGTGCTGGGTGCGTGATGGGGGTGTTGTACATTGTGTACTTTCAGTGGTGTGCGGTGTGCTGGGTGTCTGATGGGGGTGTGGTACATTGTGTACTGTCAGTGGTGTGCGGTGTGCTGTGTGCCTGATGGGGGTGTGGAACATTGTGTACTGTCAGTGGTGTGCGGTGTGCTGGGTGTCTGATGGGACTGTAGTACATTGTGTACTGTCAGTGGTGTGCGGTGAGCTGGGTGTCTGATGGGGGTGTGGTACATTGTGTACTGTCAGTGGTGTGCGGTGTGCTGGGTGCCTGATGGGGCTCGGGTACATTGTGTACTGTCAGTGGTGTGCGGTGTGCTGGGTGTCTGATGGGGGTGTGGTACATTGTGTACTGTCAGTGGTGTGCGGTGTGCTGGGTGTCTGATGGGGGTGTGGTACATTGTGTACTGTCAATGGTGTGCGGTGTGCTGGGTGTGTGATGGGGGTGTGGTACATTGTGTACTGTCAGTGGTGTGCGGTGTGCTGGGTGTCTGATGTGGGTGTGGTACATTGTGTACTGTCAGTGGTGTTCGGTGTGCTGTGTGCCTGATGGGGATGTGGTACATTGTGTAATGTCAGTGGTGTGAGGTGTGCTGGGTGTCTGATGGGGCTGTGGGTACATTGTGTACTGTCAGTGGTGTGCGGTGTGCTGGGTGTCAGATGGGGGTGTGGTACATTGTGAACTGTCAGTGGTGTGCGGTGTGCAGTGTGCCTGATGGGGGTGTGGTACATTGTGTACTGTCAGTGGTGTGCAGTGTGCTGGGTGTCTGATGGGGGTGTGGTACATTGTGTACTGTCAGTGGTGTGCGGTGTGCTGGGTGTCTGATGGGGGTGTGGTACATTGTGTACTGTCAGTGGTGTGCGGTGTGCTGTGTGTCTGATGGGACTGTGGTACATTGTGTACTGTCAGTGGTGTGCGGTGTGCTGGGTGTCTGATGGGGGTGTGGTACATTGTGTCTGTCAGTGGTGTGCGGTGTGCTGGGTGTCTGATGGGGCTGTGGGACATTGTGTACTGTCAGTGGTGTGCGGTGTGCTGGGTGCCTGATGGGGCTGTGGAACATTGTGTACTGTCAGTGGTGTGCGTTGTGCTGGGTGTCTGATGGGGCTGTGGTACATTGTGTACTGTCAGTGTTGTGCGGTGTGCTGGGTGTCTGATGGGGATGTGGTACATTTTGTACTGTCAGTGGTGTGAGGTGTGCTGGGTGTCTGATGGGACTGTGGTACATTGTGTACTGTCAGTGGTGTGTGGTGTGCTGGGTGTCTGATGGGGGTGTGGTACATTGTGTGCTGTCAGTGGTGTGTGGTGTGCTGGGTGTCTGATGGGGGTGTGGTACATTGTGTGCTGTCAGTGGTGTGAGGTGTGCTGGGTGTCTGATGGGTGTGTGGTACATTGTGTACTGTCAGTGGTGTGTGGTGTGCTGGGTGTCTGATGGGGGTGTGGTACATTGTGTGCTGTCAGTGGTGTGAGGTGTGCTGGGTGTCTGATGGGTGTGTGGTACATTGTGTGCTGTCAGTGGTGTGAGGTGTGCTGGGTGTCTGATGGGTGTGTGGTACATTGTGTACTGTCAGTGGTGTGCGGTGTGCTGCGTGTCTGATGGGGGTGTGGTACATTGTGTACTGTCAGTGGTGTGCGGTGTGCTGGGTGTCTGATGGGGCTGTGGTACATTGTGTACTGTCAGTGGTGTGCGGTGTGCTGGGAGCCTGATGGGGTTGTTGTACATTGTGTACTGTCAGTGGTGTCTGGTGTGCTGGGTGCCTGATGGGGGTGTGGTACATTGTGTACTGTCAGTGGTGTGTGGTGTGCTGGGTGTCTGTTGGGGGTGTAGTACATTGTGTACTGTCAGTGGTGTGTGGTGTGCTGGGTGTCTGATGGGGATGTGGTACATTGTGTACTGTCAGTGGTGTGCGGTGAGCTGGGTGTCTGATAGGGATGTGGTACATTGTGTACTGTCAGTTGTGTGCGGTGAGCTGGGTGTCTGATGGGGATGTGGTACATTGTGTACTGTCAGTGGTGTGCGGTATGCTGGGTGCCTGATGGGGGTGTGGTACATTTTGTACTGTCAGTGGTGTGTGGTGTGCTGGGTGTCTGATGGGGATGTGGTACATTGTGTACTGTCAGTGGTGTGTGGTGTGCTGGGTGCCTGCTGGGGCTGCGGTACATTGTGTACTGTCAGTGGTGTGCGGTGTGCTGGGTGTCTAATGTGGGTGAGGTACATTGTGTACTGTCAGTGGTGTGCGGTGTGCTGGGTGCCTGATGGGGCTGTGGTACATTGTGTACTGTCAGTGGTGTGCGGTGTGCTGGGTGCCTGATGGGGCTGTGGTAAATTGTGTACTGTCAGTGGTGTGAGGTGTGCTGGGTGCCTGATGGGGGTGTGGTACATTGTGTAATGTCAGTGGTGTGCGGTGTGCTGGGTGTCTGATGGGAGTGTGGTATATTGTGTACTGTCAGTGGTGTGTGGTGTGCTGGGTGTCTGATGGGGGTGTGGAACATTGTGTACTGACAGTGGTGTGCGGTGTGCTGGGTGCCTGATGGGGGTGTGGTACATTGTGTACTGTCAGTGGTGTGTGGTGTGCTGGGTGTCTGATGGGAGTGTGGTATATTGTGTACTGTCAGTGGTGTGCGGTGTGCTGGGTGACTGATGGGGGTGTGGTACATTGTGTACTGTCAGTGGTGCGCGGTGTGCTGGGTGCCTGAAGGGGGTGTGGTACATTGTGTACTGTCAGTGGTGTGCGGTGTGCTGGGAGCCTGATGGGGTTGTGGTACATTGTGTACTGTCAGTGGTGTGTGGTGTGCTGGGTGTCTGATGGGGGTGTGGTACATTGTGTACTGTCAGTGGTGTGTGGTGTGCCGGGTGTCTGATGGGGGTGTGGTACATTGTGTACTGTCAGTGGTGTGCGGTGTGCTGTGTGCGTGATGGGGGTGTTGTACATTGTGTACTGTCAGTGGTGTGTGGTGAGCTGGGTGCCTGATGGGGGTGTGGTACATTGTGTACTGTCAGTGGTGTGCGGTGTGCTGGGTGCCTGATGGGGCTGTGGTACATTGTGTACTGTCAGTGGTGTGCGGTGTGCTGGGTGCCTGATGGGGGTGTGGTACATTGTGTACTGTCAGTGGTGTGCGGTGTGCTGGGTGTCTGATGGGGCTGTGGTACATTGTGTACTGTCAGTGGTGTGTGGTGTGCTGGGTGTCTGTTGGGGGTGTAGTACATTGTGTACTGTCAGTGGTGTGCGGTGTGCTGGGTACCTGATGGGGGTGTGGTAAATTGTGTACTGTCAGTGGTGTGCGGTGTGCTGTGTCCCTGATGGGGGTGTGGTACATTGTGTACTGTAAGTGGTGTGCGGTGTGCTGGGTGTCTGATGGGGGTGTGGTACATTGTGTACTGTCAGTGGTGTGCGGTGAGCTGGGTGTCTGATAGGGATGTGGTACATTGTGTACTGTCAGTGGTGTGCGGTGTGCTGGGTGTCTGATGGGGTTGTGGTACATTGTGTACTGTCAGTTGTGTGTGGTGTGCTGGGTGTCTGATGGGGATGTGGTACATTGTGTACTGTCAGTGGTGTGCGGTGTGCTGGGTGTCTGATGGGGGTGTGGTACATTGTGTACTGTCAGTGGTGTGTGGTGTGCTGGGTGCCTGCTGGGGCTGCGGTACATTGTGTACTGTCAGTGGTGTGCGGTGTGCTGGGTGTCTAATGTGGGTGAGGTACATTGTGTACTGTCAGTGGTGTGCGGTGTGCTGGGTGCCTGATGGGGCTGTGGTACATTGTGTACTGTCAGTGGTGTGTGGTGTGCTGGGTGTCTGATGGGGGTGTGGTACATTGTGTACTGTCAGTGGTGTGCGGTGTGCTGGGTGCCTGATGGGGCTGTGGTAAATTGTGTACTGTCAGTGGTGTGAGGTGTGCTGGGTGCCTGATGGGGGTGTGGTACATTGTGTACTGTCAGTGGTGTGCGATGTGCTGGGTGTCTGATGGGGCTGTGGTACATTGTGTACTGTCAGTGGTGTGCGGTGTGCTGGGTGCCTGATGGGGGTGTGGTACATTGTGTACTGTCAGTGGTGTGTGGTGTGCTGGGTGTCTGATGGGAGTGTGGTATATTGTGTACTGTCAGTGGTGTGCGGTGTGCTGGGTGACTGATGGGGGTGTGGTACATTGTGTACTGTCAGTGGTGTGCGGTGTGCTGGGTGCCTGAAGGGGGTGTGGTACATTGTGTACTGTCAGTGGTGTGTGGTGTGCTGGGTGTCTGATGGAGGTGTGGTACATTGTGTACTGTCAGTTGTGTGCGGTGTGCTGGGTGTCTGATGGGGGTGTGGTACATTGTGTACTGTCAGTGGTGTGCGGTGTGCTGGGTGTCTGATGGGGGTGTGGTACATTGTGTACTGTCAGTGGTGTGCGGTGTGCTGGGTGTCTGATGGGGGTGTGGAACATTGTGTACTGTCAGTGGTGTGTGGTGTGCTGGGTGTCTGATGGGGGTGTGGTACATTGTGTACTGTCAGTGGTGTGCGGTGTGCTGGGTGCCTGATGGGGGTGTGGTACATTGTGTACTGTCAGTGGTGTGCGGTGTGCTGGGTGCCTGATGTGGGTGTGGTATATTGTGTACTGTCAGTGGTGTGCGGTGCGCAGGGTGCCTGATGGGGATGTGGTACATTGTGTACTGTCAGTGGTGTGTGGTGTGCTGGGTGCCTGATGGGGCTGTGGCACATTGTGTACTGTCAGTGGTGTGCGGTGTGCTGGGTGTCTGATGGGGGTGTGGTACATTGTGTACTGTCAGTTGTGTGCGGTGTGCTGGGTGTCTGATGGGGGTGTGGTACATTGTGTACTGTCAGTGGTGTGCGGTGTGCTGGGTGTCTGATGGGGGTGTGGTACATTGTGTACTGTCAGTGGTGTGCGGTGTGCTGGGTGTCTGATGGGGGTGTGGAACATTGTGTACTGTCAGTGGTGTGTGGTGTGCTGGGTGTCTGATGGGGGTGTGGTACATTGTGTACTGTCAGTGGTGTGCGGTGTGCTGGGTGCCTGATGGGGGTGTGGTACATTGTGTACTGTCAGTGGTGTGCGGTGTGCTGGGTGCCTGATGTGGGTGTGGTATATTGTGTACTGTCAGTGGTGTGCGGTGCGCAGGGTGCCTGATGGGGATGTGGTACATTGTGTACTGTCAGTGGTGTGTGGTGTGCTGGGTGCCTGATGGGGCTGTGGCACATTGTGTACTGTCAGTGGTGTGCGGTGTGCTGGGTGTCTGATGGGGGTGTGGTACATTGTGTACTATCAGTGGTGTGCGGTGTACTGGGTGTCTGATGGGGGTGTGGTACATTGTGTACTGTCAGTGGTGTGCGGTGTGCTGGGTGTCTGATGGGGGTGTGGTACATTGTGTACTATCAGTGGTGTGCGGTGTACTGGGTGTCTGATGGGGGTGTGGTACATTGTGTACTGTCAGTGGTGTGCGGTGTGCTGGGTGTCTGATGGGGGTGTGGTACATTGTGTACTATCAGTGGTGTGCGGTGTGCTGGGTGTCTGATGGGGGTGTGGTGCATTGTGTACTGTCAGTGGTGTGCGGTGTGCTGGGTGTCTGATGGGGGTGTGGTACATTGTGTACTATCAGTGGTGTGCGGTGTGCTGGGTGTCTGATGGGGGTGTGGTACATTGTGTACTATCAGTGGTGTGTGGTGCGCTGGGTGCCTGATGGGGCTGTGGCACATTGTGTACTGTCAGTGGTGTGCGGTGTGCTGGGTGTCTGATGGGGGTGTGGTACATTGTGTACTATCAGTGGTGTGCGGTGTGCTGGGTGTCTGATGGGGGTGTGGTACATTGTGTACTATCAGTGGTGTGCGGTGTTCTGCGTGTCTGATGGGGGTGTGGTACATTGTGTACTGTCAGTGGTGTGTGGTGTGCTGGGTGTCTGATGGAGTTGTTATACATTGTGTACTGTCAGTGGTGTGCGGTGTGCTGGGTGTCTGTTGGGGGTGTGGTACATTGTGTACTGTCAGTGGTGTGTGGTGTGCTGGGTGTCTGATGTGGGTGTGGAACATTGTGTACTGTCAGTGGTGTGCGGTGTGCTGGGTGTCTGATGAGGATGTGGTACACTGTGTACTGTCAGTGGTGTGTGGTCTGCTGGGTGTCTGATGGGGTTGTGGTACATTGTGTACTGTCAGTGGTGAGCGGTGTGCTGGGTGTCTGATGGGGTTGTGGTACATTGTGTACTGTCAGTGGTGTGTGGTGTGCTGGGTGTCTGATGGGGGTGTGGTACATTGTGTACTGTCAGTGGTGTGTGGTGTGCTGGGTGTCTGATGGGGGTGTGGTACATTGTGTACAGTCAGTGGTGTGTGGTGTGCTGGGTGTCTGATGGGGGTGTGGTACATTGTGTACTGTCAGTGGTGTGCGGTGTGCTGGGTGTCTGATGGGGGTGTGGTACATTGTGTACTGTCAGTGGTGTGTAGTGTGCTGGGTGCCTGATGGGGCTGTGGTACATTGTGTACTGTCAGTGGTGTATGGTGAGCTGGGTGTCTGATGGGGCTGTGGTACATTGTGTACTGTCAGTGGTGTGTGGTGTTCTGGGTGCATGATGGGGGTGTGGTACATTGTGTGCTGTCAGTGGTGTGTGGTGTGCTAGGTGTCTGATGGGGGTGTGGTACATTGTGTACTGTCAGTGGTGTGCGGTGTGCTGGGTGTCTGATGGGGGTGCGGTACATTGTGTACTGTCAGTGGTGTGCGGTGAGCTGCTTGCCTGATGGGGGTGTGGTACATTGTGTACTGTCAGTGGTGTGTGGTGTGCTGGGTGTCTGATGGGGGTGCGGTACATTGTGTACTGTCAGTGGTGTGCGGTGTGCTGGGTGTCTGATGGGGTTGTGGTACATTGTGTACTGTCAGTGGTGTGCGGTGTGCTGGGTGTCTGATGGGGGTGTGGTACATTGTGTACTGTCAGTGGTGTGCGGTGTGCTGGGTGCCTGATGGGGGTGCGGTACATTGTGTACTGTCAGTGGTGTGCGGTGTGCTGCTTGCCTGATGGGGGTGTGGTACATTGTACTCTGTCAGTGGTGTGCGGTGTGCTGGGTGTCTGATGGGGCTGTGGTACATTGTGTACTGTCAGTGCTGTGTGGAGTGCTGGGTGCCTGATGGGGGTGTGGTACAGTGTGTACTGTTAGTGGTGTGCGGTGTGCTGGGTGTCTGATGGGGGTGTGGTACATTGTGTACTGTCAGTGGTCTGCGGTGTGCTGGGTGTCTGATGGGGGTGTGGTACATTGTTTACTGTCAGTGGTGTGCGGTGTGCTGGGTGTCTGATGGGGGTGTGGTACATTGTGTACTGTCAGTGGTCTGCGGTGTGCTGGGTGCCTGATGGGGGTGTGGTACATTGTGTACTGTCAGTGGTGTGTGGTGTGCTGGGTGTCTGATGGGGCTGTGGTAAATTGTGTACTGTCAGTGGTGTGCGGTGTGCTGGGTGTCTGATGGGGGTGTGGTACATTGTGTACTATCAGTGGTGTGCGGTGTGCTGGGTGTCTGATGGGGGTGTGGTACATTGTGTACAGTCAGTGGTGTGTGGTGTGCTGGGTGTCTGATGGAGTTGTTATACATTGTGTACTGTCAGTGGTGTACGGTGTGCTGGGTGTCTGATGGGGTTGTGGTACATTGTGTACTGTCAGTGCTGTGTGGTGTGCTGGGTGTCTGATGTGGGTGTGGAACATTGTGTACTGTCAGTGGTGTGCGGTGTGCTGGGTGTCTGATGGGGTTGTGGTACATTGTGTACTGTCAGTGCTGTGTGGTGTGCTGGGTGTCTGATGGGGCTGTGGTAAATTGTGTACTGTCAGTGGTGTGCGGTGTGCTGGGTGTCTGATGGGGGTGTGGTACATTGTGTACTATCAGTGGTGTGCGGTGTGCTGGGTGTCTGATGGGGGTGTGGTACATTGTGTACTGTCAGTGGTGTGTGGTGTGCTGGGTGTCTGATGGAGTTGTTATACATTGTGTACTGTCAGTGGTGTGCGGTGTGCTGGGTGTCTGATGGGGTTGTGGTACATTGTGTACTGTCAGTGCTGTGTGGTGAGCTGGGTGTCTGATGGGGGTGTGGTACATTGTGTACTGTCAGTGGTGTGCGGTGTGCTGGGTGTCTGATGGGGATGTGGTACACTGTGTACTGTCAGTGGTGTGTGGTCTGCTGGGTGTCTGATGGGGTTGTGGTACATTGTGTACTGTCAGTGGTGAGCGGTGTGCTGGGTGTCTGATGGGGGTGTGGTACATTGTGTATTGTCAGTGGTGTGCGGTGTGCTGGGTGTCTGATGGGGGTGTGGTACATTGTGTACTGTCAGTAGTGTGTGGTGTGCTGGGTGTCTGATGGGGGTGTGGTACATTGTGTACTGTCAGTGGTGTGTGGTGTGCTGGGTGCCTGATTGGGCTGTGGTACATTGTGTACAGTCAGTGGTGTGTGGTGTGCTGGGTGTCTGATGGGGGTGTGGTACATTGTGTACTGTCAGTGGTGTGCGGTGTGCTGGGTGTCTGATGGGGGTGTGGTACATTGTGTACTGTCAGTGGTGTGTAGTGTGCTGGGTGCCTGATGGGGCTGTGGTACATTGTGTACTGTCAGTGGTGTATGGTGAGCTGGGTGTCTGATGGTGCTGTGGTACATTGTGTACTGTCAGTGGTGTATGGTGAGCTGGGTGTCTGATGGGGCTGTGGTACATTGTGTACTGTCAGTGGTGTGTGTGTTCTGGGTGCATGATGGGGGTGTGGTACATTGTGTACTGTCAGTGGTGTGTGGTGTGCTAGGTGTCTGATGGGGGTGTGGTACATTGTGTACTGTCAGTGGTGTGCGGTGTGCTGGGTGTCTGATGGGGGTGTGGTACATTGTGTACTGTCAGTGGTGTGCGGTGTGCTGGGTGCCTGATGGGGGTGCGGTACATTGTGTACTGTCCATGGTGTGTGGTGTGCTGGTTGCCTGATGGGGCTGTGGTACATTGTGTACTGTCAGTGGTGTGTGGTGTGCTGGGTGCCTGATGGGGGTGTGGTACATTGTGTACTGTCAGTGGTGTGCGGTGTGCTGGGTGTCTGATGGGGGTGTGGTACATTGTGTATTGTCAGTGGTGTGTGGTGTGCTGGGTGTCTGATGGGGGTGTGGTACATTGTGTACTGTCAGTGGTGTGCGGTGAGCTGGGTGTCTGATGGGGGTGTGGTACATTGTGTACTGTCAGTGGTGTCTGGTGTGCTGGGTGTCTGATGGGTGTGTGGTACATTGTGTACTGTCAGTGGTGTGTGGTGTGCTGGGTGTCTGATGGGGGTGTGGTACATTGTGTACTGTCAGTGGTGTGCGGTGAGCTGGGTGTCTGATGGGGGTGTGGTACATTGTGTACTGTCAGTGGTGTCTGGTGTGCTGGGTGTCTGATGGGTGTGTGGTACATTGTGTACTGTCAGTGGTGTGTGGTGTGCTGGGTGTCTGATGGGGCTGTCGTACATTGTGTCCTGTCAGTGGTGTGCGGTGTGCTGGGTGTCTGATGGTGGTGTGGTACATTGTGTACTGTCAGTGGTGTGTGGTGTGCTGCGTGTCTGATGGGGGTGTGGTACATTGTGTACTGTCAGTGGTGTGCGGTGTGCTGGGAGCCTGATGGGGTTGTGGTACATTGTGTACTGTCAGTGGTGTGTGGTGTGCTGGGTGTCTGATGGGGGTGTGGTACATTGTGTACTGTCAGTGGTGTGCGGTGTGCTGGGTGTCTGATGGGGGTGTGGTACATTGTGTACTGTCAGTGGTGTGCGGTGTGCTGGGTGTCTGATGGGGGTGTGGTACATTGTGTACTGTCAGTGGTGTGCGGTGTGCTGGGTGTCTGATGGGGCTGTGGTACATTGTGTACTGTCAGTGGTGTGCGGTGTGCTGTGTGCGTGATGGGGGTGTTGTACATTGTGTACTGTCAGTGGTGTGTGGTGAGCTGGGTGCCTGATGGGGGTGTGGTACATTGTGTACTGTCAGTGGTGTGCGGTGTGCTGGGTGCCTGATGGGGGTGTGGTACATTGTGTACTGTCAGTGGTGTGCGGTGTGCTGGGTGCCTGATGGGGGTGTGGTACATTGTGTACTGTCAGTGGTGTGCGGTGTGCTGGCTGTCTGATGGGGCTGTGGTACATTGTGTACTGTCAGTGGTGTGTGGTGTGCTGGGTGTCTGTTGGGGGTGTAGTACATTGTGTACTGTCAGTGGTGTGCGGTGTGCTGGGTGTCTGATGAGGGTGTGGTACATTGTGTACTGTCAGTGGTGTGCGGTGTGCTGGGTACCTGATGGGGGTGTGGTACATTGTGTACTGTCAGTGGTGTGCGGTGTGCTGTGTCCCTGAAGGGGGTGTGGTACATTGTGTACTGTAAGTGGTGTGCGGTGTGCTGGGTGTCTGATGGGGGTGTGGTACATTGTGTACTGTCAGTGGTGTGCGGTGAGCTGGGTGTCTGATGGGGATGTGGTACATTGTGTACTGTCAGTGGTGTGCGGTGAGCTGGGTGTCTGATGGGGGTGTGGTACATTGTGTACTGTCAGTGGTGTGCGGTGTGCTGGGTGTCTGATGGGGGTGTGGTACATTGTGTACTGTCAGTGGTGTGCGGTGAGCTGGGTGTCTGATGGGGATGTGGTACATTGTGTACTGTCAGTGGTGTGCGGTGTCCTGGGTGTCTGATGGGGATGTGGTACATTGTGTACTGTCAGTGGTGTGCGGTGTGCTGGGTGTCGGATGGGGGTGTGGTACATTTTGTACTGTCAGTGGTGTGTGGTGTGCTGGGTGTCTGATGGGGCTGTGGGACATTGTGTACTGTCAGTGGTGTGTGGTGTGCTGGGTGTCTGATGGGGATGTGGTACATTGTGTACTGTCAGTGGTGTGCGGTGTGCTGGGTGTCTGATGGGGGTGTGGTACATTGTGTACTGTCAGTGGTGTGTGGTGTGCTGGGTGCCTGCTGGGGCTGCGGTACATTGTGTACTGTCAGTGGTGTGCGGTGTGCTGGGTGCCTGATGGGGCTGTGGTACATTGTGTACTGTGAGTGGTGTGTGGTCTGCTGGGTGCCTGATGGGGCTGTGGTAAATTGTGTACTGTCAGTGGTGTGTGGTGTGCTGGGTGCCTGATGGGGCTGTGGTAAATTGTGTACTGTCAGTGGTGTGCGGTGAGCTGGGTGTCTGATGGGGGTGTGGTACATTGTGTACTGTCAGTGGTGTCTGGTGTGCTGGGTGTCTGATGGGTGTGTGGTACATTGTGTACTGTCAGTGGTGTGTGGTGTGCTGGGTGTCTGATGGGGGTGTGGTACATTGTGTACTGTCAGTGGTGTGTGGTGTGCTGGGTGCCTGCTGGGGCTGCGGTACATTGTGTACTGTCAGTGGTGTGCGGTGTGCTGGGTGTCTAATGTGGGTGAGGTACATTGTGTACTGTCAGTGGTGTGCGGTGTGCTGGGTGCCTGATGGGGCTGTGGTACTTTGTGTACTGTCAGTGGTGTGTGGTGTGCTGGGTGCCTGATGGGGCTGTGGTAAATTGTGTACTGTCAGTGGTGTGTGGTGTGCTGGGTGCCTGATGGGGCTGTGGTAAATTGTGTACTGTCAGTGGTGTGCGGTGAGCTGGGTGTCTGATGGGGGTGTGGTACATTGTGTACTGTCAGTGGTGTCTGGTGTGCTGGGTGTCTGATGGGTGTGTGGTACATTGTGTACTGTCAGTGGTGTGTGGTGTGCTGGGTATCTGATGGGGGTGTGGTACATTGTGTAATGTCAGTGGTGTGCGGTGTGCTGGGTGTCTGATGGTGGTGTGGTACATTGTGTACTGTCAGTGGTGTGCGGTGTGCTGGGAGCCTGATGGGGTTGTGGTACATTGTGTACTGTCAGTGGTGTGTGGTGTGCTGGGTGTCTGATGGGGGTGTGGTACATTGTGTACTGTCAGTGGTGTGTGGTGTGCTGGGTGTCTGATGGGGGTGTGGTACATTGTGTACTGTCAGTGGTGTGCGGTGTGCTGTGTGCGTGATGGGGGTGTTGTACATTGTGTACTGTCAGTGGTGTGTGGTGAGCTGGGTGCCTGATGGGGGTGTGGTACATTGTGTACTGTCAGTGGTGTGCGGTGAGCTGGGTGCCTGATGGGGCTGTGGTACATTGTGTACTGTCAGTGGTGTGCGGTGTGCTGGGTGCCTGATGGGGGTGTGGTACATTGTGTACTGTCAGTGGTGTGCGGTGTGCTGGGTGCCTGATGGGGGTGTGGTACATTGTGTACTGTCAGTGGTGTGCGGTGTGCTGGGTGTCTGATGGGGCTGTGGTACATTGTGTACTGTCAGTGGTGTGTGGTGTGCTGGGTGTCTGTTGGGGGTGTAGTACATTGTGTACTGTCAGTGGTGTGCGGTGTGCTGGGTACCTGATGGGGGTGTGGTACATTGTGTACTGTCAGTGGTGTGCGGTGTGCTGTGTCCCTGATGGGGGTGTGGTACATTGTGTACTGTAAGTGGTGTGCGGTGTGCTGGGTGTCTGATGGGGGTGTGGTACATTGTGTACTGTCAGTGGTGTGCGGTGAGCTGGGTGTCTGATGGGGATGTGGTACATTGTGTACTGTCAGTGGTGTGCGGTGAGCTGGGTGTCTGATGGGGCTGTGGTACATTGTGTACTGTCAGTGGTGTGCGGTGAGCTGGGTGTCTGATGGGGATGTGATACATTGTGTACTGTCAGTGGTGTGCGGTGAGCTGGGTGTCTGATGGGGGTGTGGTACATTGTGTACTGTCAGTGGTGTGCGGTGTGCTGGGTGTCTGATGGGGCTGTGGTACATTGTGTACTGTCAGTGGTGTGGGTGTGCTGGGTGCCTGATGGGGCTGTGGTACATTGTGTACTGTCAGTGGTGTGCGGTGTGCTGGGTGTCTGATGGGAGTGTGGTACATTGTGTACTGTCAGTGGTGTGTGGTGTGCTGGGTGCCTGATGGGGGTGTGGTACATTGTGTACTGTCAGTGGTGTGCGGTGTGCTGGGTGCCTGATGGGAGTGTGGTACATTGTGTACTGTCAGTGGTGTGTGGTGTGCTGGGTGTCTGATGGGGGTGTGGTACATTGTGTACTGTCAGTGGTGTGCGGTGTGCTGGGTGTCTGATGGGTGTGTGGTACATTGTGTACTGTCAGTGGTGTGCGGTGTGCTGGGTGTCTGATGGGGCTGTGGGACATTGTGTACTGTCAGTGGTGTGCGGTGTGCTGGGTGTCTGATGGGGATGTGGTACATTGTGTACTGTCAGTGGTGTGCGGTGTGCTGGGTGTCTGATGGGGATGTGGTACATTTTGTACTGTCAGTGGTGTGTGGTGTGCTGGGTGTCTGATGGGGCTGTGGGACATTGTGTACTGTCAGTGGTGTGTGGTGTGCTGGGTGTCTGATGGGGATGTGGTACATTGTGTACTGTCAGTGGTGTGCGGTGTGCTGGGTGTCTGATGGGGGTGTGGTACATTGTGTACTGTCAGTGGTGTGTGGTGTGGTGGCTGCCTGCTGGGGCTGCGGTACATTGTGTACTGTCAGTGGTGTGCGGTGTGCTGGGTGTCTAATGTGGGTGAGGTACATTGTGTACTGTCAGTGGTGTGCGGTGTGCTGGGTGCCTGATGGGGCTGTGGTACATTGTGTGCTGTCAGTGGTGTGTGGTGTGCTGGGTGCCAGATGGGGCTGTGGTAAATTGTGTACTGTCAGTGGTGTGCGGTGTGCTGGGTGCCTGATGGGGGTGTGGTACATTGTGTACTGTCAGTGGTGTGCGGTGTGCTGGGTGCCTGATGGGGCTGTGGTACATTGTGTACTGTCAGTGGTGTGCGGTGTGCTGGGTGTCTGATGGGGCTGTGGTACATTGTGTCCTGTCAGTGGTGTGCGGTGTGCTGGGTGCCTGATGGGGGTGTGGTACATTGTGTACAGTCAGTGGTGTGCGGTGTGCTTGGTGACTGATGGGGTTGTGGTAAATTGTGTACTGTCAGTGGTGTGCGATGTGCTGGGTGTCTGATGGGGCTGTGGTACATTGTGTACTGTCAGTGGTGTGCGGTGTGCTGGGTGACTGATGGGGGTGTGGTACATTGTGTACTGTCAGTGGTGTGTGGTGTGCTGGGTGTCTGATGGGAGTGTGGTATATTGTGTACTGTCAGTGGTGTGTGGTGTGCTGAGTGTCTGATGTGGGTGTGGTGCATTGTGTACTGTCAGTGGTGTGTGGTGTGCTGGGTGCCTGATGGGGGTGTGGTACATTGTGTACTGTCAGTGGTGTGCGGTGTGCTGGGTGACTGATGGGGGTGTGGTACATTGTGTACTGTCAGTGGTGTGCGGTGTGCTGGGTGCCTGAAGGGGGTGTGGTACATTGTGTACTGTCAGTGGTGTGTGGTGTGCTGGGTGTCTGATGGGGGTGTGGTACATTGTGTACTGTCAGTTGTGTGCGGTGTGCTGGGTGTCTGATGGGGGTGTGGTACATTGTGTACTGTCAGTGGTGTGCGGTGTGCTGGGTGTCTGATGGGGGTGTGGTACATTGTGTACTGTCAGTGGTGTGCGGTGTGCTGGGTGTCTGATGGGGGTGTGGAACATTGTGTACTGTCAGTGGTGTGCGGTGTGCTGGGTGCCTGAAGGGGGTGTGGTACATTGTGTACTGTCAGTGGTGTGCGGTGTGCTGGGTGTCTGATGGGGCTGTGGTACATTGTGTACTGTCAGTGGTGTGCGGTGTGCTGGGTGTCTGATGGGGGTGTGGAACATTGTGTACTGTCAGTGGTGTGCGGTGTGCTGGGTGCCTGAAGGGGGTGTGGTACATTGTGTACTGTCAGTGGTGTGCGGTGTGCTGGGTGCCTGAAGGGGGTGTGGTACATTGTGTACTGTCAGTGGTGTGCGGTGTGCTGGGTGTCTGATGGGGGTGTGGTACATTGTGTACTGTCAGTGGTGTGCGGTGTGCTGGGTGCTTGATGGGGGTGTGGTACATTGTGTACTGTCAGTGGTGTGCGTTGTGCTGGGTGTCTGATGGGGGTGTGGTGCATTGTGTACTGTCAGTGGTGTGTGGTGTGCTGGGTGCCTGATGGGGGTGTGGTACATTGTGTACTGTCAGTGGTGTGCGTTGTGCTGGGTGTCTGATGGGGGTGTGGTACATTGTGTACTGTCAGTGGTGTGCGGTGTGCTGGGTGCCTGATGGGGGTGTGGTACATTGTGTACTGTCAGTGGTGTGCGGTTTGCTGGGTGTCTGATGGGGGTGTGGGACATTGTGTACTGTCAGTGGTGTGTGGTGTGCTGGGTGTCTGATGGGGGTGTGGTACATTGTGTACTGTCAATGGTGTGCGGTGTGCTGTGTGCCTGATGGGGGTGTGGTACATTGTGTACTGTCAATGGTGTGCGGTGTGCTGTGTGCCTGATGGGGGTGTGGTACATTGTGTACTGTCAGTGGTGTGCGGTGTGCTGGGTGTCTGATGGGGGTGTGGTACATTGTGTACTGTCAGTGGAGTGCGGTGTGCTGGGTGTCTGATGGGGGTGTGGTACATTGTGTACTGTCAGTTGTGTGCGGTGTGCTGGGTGCTTGATGGGGGTGTGGTACATTGTGTACTGTCCGTGGTGTCTGGTGTGCTGGGTGTCTGATGGGGGTGTGGTACATTGTGTACTGACAGTGGTGTGCGGTGTGCTGGGTGCCTGATGGGGGTGTGGTACATTGTGTACTGTCAGTGGTGTGCGGTGAGCTGGGTGCCTGATGGAGGGTGAGGTACATTGTGTACTGCCAGTGGTGTGCGGTGTGCTGGGTGTCTGATGGGGGTGTGGTACATTGTGTACTGTCATTGGTGTGCGGTGTGCTGGGTGTCTGATGGGGGTGTGGTAAATTGTGTAATATCAGTGGTGTGCGGTGTGCTGTGTCCCTGATGGGTGTGTGGTACATTGTGTACTATCAGTAGTGTGCGGTGAGCTGGGTGCCTGATGGGGCTGTGGTACATTGTGTACTGTCAGTGGTGTGCGGTGAGCTGGGTGTCTGATGGGGGTGTGGTACATTGTGTACTGTCAGTGGTGAGCGGTGCGCTGGATGTCTGATGGGGGTGTGGTACATTGTGTACTGTCAGTGGTGTGCGGTGAGCTGGGTATCTGATGGGGCTGTGGTACATTGTGTACTGTCAGTGGTGTGCGGTGTGCTGGGTGCCTGATGGGGGTGGGTACATTGTGTACTGTCAGTGATGTACGGTGTGATGGCTGACTAATGGGGTTGTGGTACATTGTGTACTGTCAGTGGTGTGTGGTGTGCTGGGTGTCTGATGGGGGTGTGGTACATTGTGTACTGTCAGAAGTGGTAGTGTGCTGGGTGTCTGATGGGGGTGTGGTACATTGTGTACTGTCAGTGGTGTGTGGTGTGCTGGGTGCCTGATGGGGGTGTGGGACATTGTGTACTGTCAGTGGTGTGCGGTGAGCTGGGTCCCTGATGGGGGTGTGGTACATTGTGTACTGTCAGTGGTGTGCGGTGTGCTGGGTGTCTAATGGGGGTGTGGTACATTGTATACTGTCAGTGCTGTGCGGTGAGCTGGGTCCCTGATGGGGGTGTGGTACATTGTGTACTGTCAGTGGTGTGCGGTGTGCTGGGTGCCTGATGGGGGTGTGGTACATTGTGTACTGTCAGTGGTGTGCGGTGTGCTGGGTGCCTGATGGGTGTGTGTTACATTGTATACTGTCAGTGCTGTGTGGTGTGCTGGGTGTCTGATGGGGGTGTGGTACATTGTGTACTGTCAGTGGTGTGCGGTGTGCTGGGAGCCTGATGGGGGTGTGGTACATTGTGTACTGTCAGTGGTGTGCGGTGTGCTGGGTGCTTGATGGGGGTGTGGTACATTGTGTACTGTCAGTGGTGTCTGGT
Organism: Scyliorhinus torazame; assembly: GCF_047496885.1. Classification (NCBI taxonomy): domain Eukaryota; kingdom Metazoa; phylum Chordata; class Chondrichthyes; order Carcharhiniformes; family Scyliorhinidae; genus Scyliorhinus; species Scyliorhinus torazame. The sequence goes on from NW_027307845.1 coordinate 341,976, forward strand.
GTGCTGGGTGTCTGATGGGGGTGTGGTACATTGTGTACTGTCAGTGGTGTGCGGTGAGCTGGGTGCCTGATGGGCGGTGAGGTACATTGTGTACTGCCAGTGGTGTGTGGTGTGCTGGGTGTCTGATGGGGCTGTGGTACATTGTGTACTGTCAGTGGTGTGTGGTGTGCTGTGTGTCTGATGGGGGTGTGGTACATTGTGTACTGTCAGTGGTGTGCGGTGCGCTGGCTCCCTGATGGGCTGTGGTACATTGTGTACTGTCAGTGCTGTGTGGTGTGCTGGCTGTCTGATGGGGGTGTGGTACATTGTGTACTGTCAGTGGTGTGCGGTGTGCTGGGTGCCTGATGGGGGTGTGGGACATTGTGTACTGTCAGTGCTGTGTGGTGTGCTGGGTGCCTGATGGGGGTGTGGTACATTGTGTACTGTCAGTGGTGTGTGGTGTGCTGGGTGCCTGATGGGGGTGTGGTACATTGTGTACTGTCAGTGGTGTGCGGTGTGCTGGGTGTCTGATGGGGCTGTGGTACATTGTGTACTGTCAGTGGAGTGCGGTGTGCTGGGTGCCTGCTGGGGCTTTGGTACATTGTGTACTGTCAGTGGTGTGCGGTGTGCTGGGTGCCTGATGGGGGTGTGGTATATTGTGTACTGTCAGTGGTGTGCGGTGTGCTGGGTGCCTGATGTGGGTGTGGTATATTGTGTACTGTCAGTGGTGTGCGGTGTGCTGGGTGTCTGATGGGGGTGTGGTACATTGTGTACTGTCAGTGGAATGCGGTGTGCTGGGTGCCTGATGGGGCTGTGGTACATTGTGTACTGTCAGTGGTGTGCGGTGTGCTGGGTGTCTGATGGGGCTGTGGCACATTGTGTACTGTCAGTGGTGTGCGGTGTGCTGGGTGTCTGATGGGGGTGTGGTACATTGTGTACTATCAGTGGTGTGCGGTGTGCTGGGTGTCTGATGGGGGTGTGGTACATTGTGTACTGTCAGTGGTGTGTGGTGTGCTGGGTGTCTGATGGAGTTGTTATACATTGTGTACTGTCAGTGGTGTGCGGTGTGCTGGGTGTCTGATGGAGTTGTGGTACATTGTGTACTGTCAGTGGTGTGTGGTGTGCTGGGTGTCTGATGTGGGTGTGGAACATTGTGTACTGTCAGTGGTGTGCGGTGTGCTGGGTGTCTGATGGGGATGTGGTACACTGTGTACTGTCAGTGGTGTGTGGTCTGCTGGGTGTCTGATGGGGTTGTGGTACATTGTGTACTGTCAGTGGTGAGCGGTGTGCTGGGTGTCTGATGGGGTTGTGGTACATTGTGTACTGTCAGTGGTGTGTGGTGTGCTGGGTGTCTGATGGGGGTGTGGTACATTGTGTACTGTCAGTGGTGTGTGGTGAGCTGGGTGTCTGATGGGGTTGTGGTACATTGTGTACTGTCAGTGGTGTGCGGTGTGCTGGGTGTCTGATGGGGGTGTGGTACATTGTGTACAGTCAGTGGTGTGTGGTGTGCTGGGTGTCTGATGGGGGTGTGGTACATTGTGTACTGTCAGTGGTGTGCGGTGTGCTGGGTGTCTGATGGGGGTGTGGTACATTGTGTACTGTCAGTGGTGTGTAGTGTGCTGGGTGCCTGATGGGGCTGTGGTACATTGTGTACTGTCAGTGGTGTATGGTGAGCTGGGTGTCTGATGGGGCTGTGGTACATTGTGTACTGTCAGTGGTGTGCGGTGTGCTGGGTGTCTGATGGGGGTGTGGTACATTGTGTACTGACAGTGGTGTGCGGTGTGCTGGGTGTCTGATGGGGGTGTGGTACATTGTGTACTGTCAGTGGTGTGCGGTGTGCTGGGTGCCTGATGGGGGTGTGGTACATTGTGTACTGTCAGTGGTGTGCGGTGTGCTGGGTGCCTGATGGGGGTGCGGTACATTGTGTACTGTCAGTGGTGTGCGGTGTGCTGGGTGCCTGATGGGGGTGTGGTACATTGTGTACTGTCAGTGGTGTGCGGTGTGCTGGGTGCCTGATGTGGGTGTGGTCCATTGTGTACTGTCAGTGGTGTGCGGTGTGCTGCTTGCCTGATGGGGGTGTGGTACATTGTGTACTGTCAGTGGTGTGCGGTGTGCTGCTTGCCTGATGGGGGTGTGGTACATTGTGTACTGTCAGTGGTGTGCGGTGTTCTGTGTGTCTGATGTGGCTGTGGTACATTGTGTCTGTCAGTGGTGTGCGGTGTGCTGGGTGTCTGATGGGGTTGTGGTACATTGTGTCCTGTCAGTGGTGTGCGGTGTGCTGGGTGCCTGATGGGGGTGAGGTACATTGTGTACTGTCAGTGGTGTGCGGTGTGCTGGGTGACTGATGGGGGTGTAGTACATTGTGTACTGTCAGTGGTGTGCGGTGTGCTGGGTGTCTGATGGGTGTGTGGTACATTGTGTACTGTCAGTGGTGTGCGGTGTGCTGCTTGCCTGATGGGGGTGTGGTACATTGTGTCCTGTCAGTGGTGTGCGGTGTGCTGGGTGTCTGATGGGGGTGTAGTACATTGTGTACTGTCAGTGGTGTGCGGTGTGCTGGGTGTCTGATGGGGGTGTGGTACATTGTGTACTGTCAGTGGTCTGCGGTGTGCTGGGTGTCTGATGGGGGTGTGGTACATTGTGTACTGTCAGTGGTGTGCGGTGTGCTGGGTGTCTGATGGGGGTGAGGTACATTGTGTACTGTCAGTGGTGTGTGGTGTGCTGGGTGTCTGATGTGGGTGTGGTACATTGTGTACTGTCAGTGGAGTGCGGTGTGCTGGGTGTCTGATGTGGCTGTGGTACATTGTGTACTGTCAGTGGTCTGCGGTGTGCTGGGTGTCTGATGGGGGTGTGGTACATTGTTTTCTGTCAGTGGTGTGCGGTGTGCTGGGTGTCTGATGGGGGTGTGGTACATTGTTTACTGTCAGTGGTGTGCGGTGTGCTGGGTGTCTGATGGGGGTGTGGTACATTGTGTACTGTCAGTGGTCTGCGGTGTGCTGGGTGCCTGATGGGGGTGTGGTACATTGTGTACTGTCAGTGGTGTGTGGTGTGCTGGGTGTCTGATGGGGCTGTGGTAAATTGTGTACTGTCAGTGGTGTGCGGTGTGCTGGGTGTCTGATGGGGGTGTGGTACATTGTGTACTATCAGTGGTGTGCGGTGTGCTGGGTGTCTGATGGGGGTGTGGTACATTGTGTACTGTCAGTGGTGTGTGGTGTGCTGGGTGTCTGATGGAGTTGTTATACATTGTGTACTGTCAGTGGTTTGCGGTGTGCTGGGTGTCTGATGGGGTTGTGGTACATTGTGTACTGTCAGTGCTGTGTGGTGTGCTGGGTGTCTGATGTGGGTGTGGAACATTGTGTACTGTCAGTGGTGTGCGGTGTGCTGGGTGTCTGATGGGGATGTGGTACACTGTGTACTGTCAGTGGTGTGTGGTCTGCTGGGTGTCTGATGGGGTTGTGGTACATTGTGTACTGTCAGTGGTGTGTGGTGTGCTGGGTGCCTGATGGGGTTGTGGTATATTGTGTACTGTCAGTAGTGTGCGGTGTGCTGGGTGTCTGATGGGGCTGTGGTACATTGTGTACTGTCAGTGGAGTGCGGTGTGCTGGGTGCCTGCTGGGGCTTTGGTACATTGTGTACTGTCAGTGGTGTGCGGTGTGCTGTGTCCCTGATGGGGGTGTGGTACATTGTGTACTGTCAGTGGTGTGCGGTGTGCTGGGTGTCTGATGCGGGTGTGGTACATTGTGTACTGTCAGTGGTGTGTGGTGTGCTGGGTGCCTGATGGGGGTGTGGTACATTGTGTACTGTCAGTGGTGTGCGGTGTGCTGGGTGTCTGATGGGGCTGTGGTACATTGTGTACTGTCAGTGGTGTGTGGTGTGCTGGGTGTCTGATGGGGGTGTGGTACATTGTGTACTGTCAGTGGTGTGCGGTGTGCTGGGTGTCTGATGGGACTGTGGTACATTGTGTACTGTCAGTGGTGTGTGGTGTGCTGGGTGTCTGATGGGGGTGTGGTACATTGTGTACTGTCAGTGGTGTGCGGTGAGCTGGGTGTCTGATGGGGCTGTGGTACATTGTGTACTGTCAGTGGTGTGTGGTGTGCTGGGTGTCTGATGGGGGTGTGGTACATTGTGTACTGTCAGTGGTGAGCGGTGTGCTGGGTGTCTGATGGGGGTGTGGTACATTGTGTACTGTCAGTGGTGTGCGGTGTGCTGGGTGTCTGATGGGGGTGTGGTACATTGTGTACTGTCAGTGGTGTGCGGTGTGCTGGGTGCCTGATGGGGCTGTGGTACATTGTGTGCTGTCAGTGGTGTGCGGTGTGCTGGGTGTCTGATGGGGGTGTGGTACATTGTGTACTGTCAGTGGTGTGCGGTGTGCTGTGTGCCTGATGGGGATGTGGTACATTGTGCACTGTCAGTGGTGTGTGGTGTGCTGGGTGCCTGATGGGGGTGTGGTACATTGTGTACTGTCAGTAGTGTGCGGTGTGCTGGGTGTCTGATGGGGGTGTGGTACATTGTGTACTGTCAGTGGTGTGTGGTGTGCTGGGTGCCTGATGGGGGTGTGGTACATTGTGTACTGTCAGTGGTGTGCGGTGCGCTGGGTGTCTGATGGGGGTGTGGTACATTGTGTACTGTCAGTGGTGTGCGGTGTGCTGGGTGTCTGATGGGGGTGTGGTACATTGTGTACTGTCAGTGGTGTGCGGTGTGCTGGGTCCCTGATGGGGGTGTGGTACATTGTGTACTGTCAGTGGTGTGCGGTGTGCTGGGTGCCTGATGGGGGTGTGGTACATTGTGTACTGTCAGTGGTGTGTGGTGTGCTGGGTGTCTGATGGAGTTGTTATACATTGTGTACTGTCAGTGGTTTGCGGTGTGCTGGGTGTCTGATGGGGTTGTGGTACATTGTGTACTGTCAGTGCTGTGTGGTGTGCTGGGTGTCTGATGTGGGTGTGGAACATTGTGTACTGTCAGTGGTGTGCGGTGTGCTGGGTGTCTGATGGGGATGTGGTACACTGTGTACTGTCAGTGGTGTGTGGTCTGCTGGGTGTCTGATGGGGTTGTGGTACATTGTGTACTGTCAGTGGTGTGTGGTGTGCTGGGTGCCTGATGGGGTTGTGGTATATTGTGTACTGTCAGTAGTGTGCGGTGTGCTGGGTGTCTGATGGGGCTGTGGTACATTGTGTACTGTCAGTGGAGTGCGGTGTGCTGGGTGCCTGCTGGGGCTTTGGTACATTGTGTACTGTCAGTGGTGTGCGGTGTGCTGTGTCCCTGATGGGGGTGTGGTACATTGTGTACTGTCAGTGGTGTGCGGTGTGCTGGGTGTCTGATGCGGGTGTGGTACATTGTGTACTGTCAGTGGTGTGTGGTGTGCTGGGTGCCTGATGGGGGTGTGGTACATTGTGTACTGTCAGTGGTGTGCGGTGTGCTGGGTGTCTGATGGGGCTGTGGTACATTGTGTACTGTCAGTGGTGTGTGGTGTGCTGGGTGTCTGATGGGGGTGTGGTACATTGTGTACTGTCAGTGGTGTGCGGTGTGCTGGGTGTCTGATGGGACTGTGGTACATTGTGTACTGTCAGTGGTGTGTGGTGTGCTGGGTGTCTGATGGGGGTGTGGTACATTGTGTACTGTCAGTGGTGTGCGGTGAGCTGGGTGTCTGATGGGGCTGTGGTACATTGTGTACTGTCAGTGGTGTGTGGTGTGCTGGGTGTCTGATGGGGGTGTGGTACATTGTGTACTGTCAGTGGTGAGCGGTGTGCTGGGTGTCTGATGGGGGTGTGGTACATTGTGTACTGTCAGTGGTGTGCGGTGTGCTGGGTGTCTGATGGGGGTGTGGTACATTGTGTACTGTCAGTGGTGTGCGGTGTGCTGGGTGCCTGATGGGGCTGTGGTACATTGTGTGCTGTCAGTGGTGTGCGGTGTGCTGGGTGTCTGATGGGGGTGTGGTACATTGTGTACTGTCAGTGGTGTGCGGTGTGCTGTGTGCCTGATGGGGATGTGGTACATTGTGCACTGTCAGTGGTGTGTGGTGTGCTGGGTGCCTGATGGGGGTGTGGTACATTGTGTACTGTCAGTAGTGTGCGGTGTGCTGGGTGTCTGATGGGGGTGTGGTACATTGTGTACTGTCAGTGGTGTGTGGTGTGCTGGGTGCCTGATGGGGGTGTGGTACATTGTGTACTGTCAGTGGTGTGCGGTGCGCTGGGTGTCTGATGGGGGTGTGGTACATTGTGTACTGTCAGTGGTGTGCGGTGTGCTGGGTGTCTGATGGGGGTGTGGTACATTGTGTACTGTCAGTGGTGTGCGGTGTGCTGGGTCCCTGATGGGGGTGTGGTACATTGTGTACTGTCAGTGGTGTGCGGTGTGCTGGGTGCCTGATGGGGGTGTGGTACATTGTGTACTGTCAGTGGTGTGTGGTGAGCTGGGTGCCTGATGGGGCTGTGGTATATTGTGTACTGTCAGTGGTGTGCGGTGTGCTGGGTGCCTGATGGGGGTGTGGTATATTGTGTACTGTCAGTGGTGTGCGGTGTGCTGGGTGCCTGATGGGGGTGTGGTACATTGTGTACTGTCAGTGGTGTGCGGTGTGCTGGGTGCCTGATGGGGGTGTGGTACATTGTGTACTGTCAGTGGTGTGCGGTGTGCTGGGTGTCTGATGGGAGTGTGGTACATTGTGTACTGTCAGTGGTGTGCGGTGTGCTGGGTGTCTGATGGGGGTGTGGTACATTGTGTACTGTCAGTGGTGTGCGGTGTGCTGGGTGTCTGATGGGGGTGTGGTACATTGTGTACTGTCAGTGGTGTGCGGTGTGCTGGGTGCCTGATGGGGGTGTGGTACATTGTGTACTGTCAGTGGTGTGTGGTGAGCTGGGTGCCTGATGGGGCTGTGGTATATTGTGTACTGTCAGTGGTGTGCGGTGTGCTGGGTGCCTGATGGGGGTGTGGTATATTGTGTACTGTCAGTGGAGTGCGGTGTGCTGGGTGCCTGCTGGGGCTTTGGTACATTGTGTACTGTCAGTGGTGTGCGGTGTGTTGGGTGTCTGATGTGGGTGTGGTACATTGTGTACTGTCAGTGGAATGCGGTGTGCTGGGTGCCTGATGGGGGTGTGGTACATTGTGTACTGTCAGTGGTGTGCGGTGTGCTGGGTGTCTGATGTGGGTGTGGTACATTGTGTACTGTCAGTGGAGTGCGGTGTGCTGGGTGCCTGATGGGGGTGTGGTACATTGTGTACTGTCAGTGGAATGCAGTGTGCTGGGTGTCTGATGGGGGTGTGGTACATTGTGTACTGTCAGTGGTGTGCGGTGTGCTGGGTGCCTGATGGGGGTGTGGTACATTGTGTACTGTCAGTGGTGTGCGGTGTGCTGGGTGTCTGATGGGGGTGTGGTACATTGTGTACTGTCAGTGGAATGCGGTGTGCTGGGTGCCTGATGTGGGTGTGGTACATTGTGTACTGTCAGTGGAATGCGGTGTGCTGGGTGCCTGATGGGGGTGTGGTACATTGTGTACTGTCAGTGGTGTGCGGTGTGCTGGGTGTCTGATGTGGGTGTGGTACATTGTGTACTGTCAGTGGAGTGCGGTGTGCTGGGTGCCTGATGGGGGTGTGGTACATTGTGTACTGTCAGTGGAATGCGGTGTGCTGGGTGCCTGATGGGGGTGTGGTACATTGTGTACTGTCAGTGGTGTGCGGTGTGCTGGGTGCCTGATGGGGGTGTGGTACATTGTGTACTGTCAGTGGTGTGCGGTGTGCTGGGTGCCTGATGGGGGTGTGGTACATTGTGTACTGTCAGTGGTGTGCGGTGAGCTGGGTGCCTGATGGGGGTGTGGTACATTGTGTACTGTCAGTGGTGTGCGGTGTGCTGGGTGTCTGATGTGGGTGTGGTACATTGTGTACTGTCAGTGGAATGCGGTGTGCTGAGTTCCTGATGGGGGTGTGGTACATTGTGTACTGTCAGTGGTGTGCGGTGTGCTGGGTGTCTGATGGGGGTGTGGTACATTGTGTACTGTCAGTGGTGTTCGGTGTGCTGGGTGTCTGATGGGGGTGTGGTACATTGTGTACTGTCAGTGGTGTGCGGTGTGCTGGGTGCCTGCTGCGGGTGTGGTACATTGTGTACTGTCAGTGATGTGCGGTGTGCTGGGTGCCTGCTGGGGGTGTGGTACATTGTGTACTGTCAGTGGTGTGCGGTGTGCTGGGTGTCTGATGGGGGTGTGGTACATTGTGTACTGTCAGTGGTGTGCGGTGTGCTGGGTGCCTGATGGGGGTGTGGTATATTGTGTACTGTCAGTGGAATGCGGTGTGCTGGGTGCCTGATGGGGGTGTGGTATATTGTGTAATGTCAGTGGAGTGCGGTGTGCTGGGTGTCTGATGGGTCTGTGGTACATTGTGTACTGTCAGTGGTGTGCGGTGTGCTGGGTGTCTGATGGGGGTGTGGTACATTGTGTAATGTCAGTGGAGTGCGGTGTGCTGGGTGTCTGATGGGGGTGTGGTATATTGTGTACTGTCAGTGGTGTGCGGTGTGCTGGGTGCCTGATGGGGGTGTGGTATATTGTGTAATGTCAGTGGAGTGCGGTGTGCTGGGTGTCTGATGGGGGTGTGGTATATTGTGTACTGTCAGTGGTGTGCGGTGTGCTGGGTGCCTGATGGGGGTGTGGTATATTGTGTACTGTCAGTGGTGTGCGGTGTGCTGGGTGCCTGATGTGGGTGTGGTATATTGTGTACTGTCAGTGGTGTGCGGTGTGCTGGGTGTCTGATGGGGGTGTGGTACATTGTGTACTGTCAGTGGTGTGCGGTGTGCTGGGTGTCTGATGTGGGTGTGGTACATTGTGTACTGTCAGTGGAATGCGGTGTGCTGGGTGCCTGATGGGGGTGTGGTACATTGTGTACTGTCAGTGGTGTGTGGTGTGCTGGGTGCCTGATGGGGGTGTGGTACATTGTGTACTGTCAGTGGTGTGTGGTTTGCTGGGTGTCTGATGGGGGTGTGGTACATTGTGTACTGTCAGTGGTGTGTGGTGTGCTGGGTGTCTGATGGAGTTGTTATACATTGTGTACTGTCAGTGGTGTGTGGTGTGCTGGGTGTCTGATGTGGGTGTGGAACATTGTGTACTGTCAGTAGTGTGCTGGGTGTCTGATGGGGATGTGGTACACTGTGTACTGTCAGTGGTGTGTGGTCTGCTGGGTGTCTGATGGGGTTGTGGTACATTGTGTACTGTCAGTGGTGAGCGGTGTGCTGGGTGTCTGATGGGGTTGTGGTACATTGTGTACTGTCAGTGGTGTGTGGTGTGCTGGGTGTCTGATGGGGGTGTGGTACATTGTGTACTGTCAGTGGTGTGTGGTCTGCTCGGTGCCAGATTGGGCTGTGGTACATTGTGTACAGTCAGTGGTGTGTGGTGTGCTGGGTGTCTGATGGGGGTGTGGTACATTGTGTACTGTCAGTGGTGTGCGGTGTGCTGGGTGCCAGATTGGGCTGTGGTACATTGTGTACAGTCAGTGGTGTGCGGTGTGCTGGGTGCCAGATTGGGCTGTGGTACATTGTGTACTGTCAGTGGTGTGCGGTGTGCTGGGTGCTTGATGGGGGTGTGGTACATTGTGTACTGTCAGTGGTGTGTGGTGTGCTGGGTGTCTGATGGGGGTGTGGTACATTGTGTACTGTCAGTGGTGTGTGGTCTGCTGGGTGCCAGATTGGGCTGTGGTACATTGTGTACAGTCAGTGGTGTGTGGTGTGCTGGGTGTCTGATGGGGGTGTGGTACATTGTGTACTGTCAGTGGTGTGCGGTGTGCTGGGTGTCTGATGGGGGTGTGGTACATTGTGTACTGTCAGTGGTGTGTAGTGTGCTGGGTGCCTGATGGGGCTGTGGTACATTGTGTACTGTCAGTGGTGTGCGGTGTGCTGGGTGTCTGATGGGGGTGTGGTACATTGTGTACTGTCAGTGGTGTATGGTGAGCTGGGTGTCTGATGGGGCTGTGGTACATTGTGTACTGTCAGTGGTGTGTGGTGTTCTGGGTGCATGATGGGGGTGTGGTACATTGTGTGCTGTCAGTGGTGTGTGGTGTGCTAGGTGTCTGATGGGGGTGTGGTACATTGTGTACTGTCAGTGGTGTGCGGTGTGCTGGGTGTCTGATGGGGGTGTGGTACATTGTGTACTGTCAGTGGTGTGTGGTGAGCTGGGTGCCTGATGGGTGTGTGGTACATTGTGTACTGTCAGTGGTGTGCGGTGTGCTGCTTGCCTGATGGGGGTGTGGTACATTGTACTCTGTCAGTGGTGTGCGGTGTGCTGGGTGTCTGATGGGGTTGTGGTACATTGTGTACTGTCAGTGGTGTGCGGTGTGCTGGGTGTCTGATGGGGGTGTGGTACATTGTGTACTGTCAGTGGTGTGCGGAGTGCTGGGTCCCTGATGGGGGTGTGGTACATTGTGTACTGTCAGTGGTGTGCGGTGTGCTGGGTGTCTGATGGGGGTGTGGTACATTGTGTACTGTCAGTGGTGTGCGGTGTGCTGGGTGCCTGATGGGGGTGCGGTACATTGTGTACTGTCAGTGGTCTGCGGTGTGCTGGGTGTCTGATGGGGGTGTGGTACATTGTTTACTGTCAGTGGTGTGCGGTGTGCTGGGTGTCTGATGGGGGTGTGGTACATTGTTTACTGTCAGTGGTGTGCGGTGTGCTGGGTGTCTGATGGGGGTGTGGTACATTGTGTACTGTCAGTGGTCTGCGGTGTGCTGGGTGCCTGATGGGGGTGTGGTACATTGTGTACTGTCAGTGGTGTGTAGTGTGCTGGGTGTCTGATGGGGCTGTGGTAAATTGTGTACTGTCAGTGGTGTGCGGTGTGCTGGGTGTCTGATGGGGGTGTGGTACATTGTGTACTATCAGTGGTGTGCGGTGTGCTGGGTGTCTGATGGGGGTGTGGTACATTGTGTACTGTCAGTGGTGTGTGGTGTGCTGGGTGTCTGATGGAGTTGTTATACATTGTGTACTGTCAGTGGTTTGCGGTGTGCTGGGTGTCTGATGGGGTTGTGGTACATTGTGTACTGTCAGTGCTGTGTGGTGTGCTGGGTGTCTGATGTGGGTGTGGAACATTGTGTACTGTCAGTGGTGTGCGGTGTGCTGGGTGTCTGATGGGGATGTGGTACACTGTGTACTGTCAGTGGTGTGTGGTCTGCTGGGTGTCTGATGGGGTTGTGGTACATTGTGTACTGTCAGTGGTGTGTGGTGTGCTGGGTGCCTGATGGGGTTGTGGTATATTGTGTACTGTCAGTAGTGTGCGGTGTGCTGGGTGTCTGATGGGGCTGTGGTACATTGTGTACTGTCAGTGGAGTGCGGTGTGCTGGGTGCCTGCTGGGGCTTTGGTACATTGTGTACTGTCAGTGGTGTGCGGTGTGCTGTGTCCCTGATGGGGGTGTGGTACATTGTGTACTGTCAGTGGTGTGCGGTGTGCTGGGTGTCTGATGCGGGTGTGGTACATTGTGTACTGTCAGTGGTGTGTGGTGTGCTGGGTGCCTGATGGGGGTGTGGTACATTGTGTACTGTCAGTGGTGTGCGGTGTGCTGGGTGTCTGATGGGGCTGTGGTACATTGTGTACTGTCAGTGGTGTGTGGTGTGCTGGGTGTCTGATGGGGGTGTGGTACATTGTGTACTGTCAGTGGTGTGCGGTGTGCTGGGTGTCTGATGGGACTGTGGTACATTGTGTACTGTCAGTGGTGTGTGGTGTGCTGGGTGTCTGATGGGGGTGTGGTACATTGTGCACTGTCAGTGGTGTGCGGTGAGCTGGGTGTCTGATGGGGCTGTGGTACATTGTGTACTGTCAGTGGTGTGTGGTGTGCTGGGTGTCTGATGGGGGTGTGGTACATTGTGTACTGTCAGTGGTGAGCGGTGTGCTGGGTGTCTGATGGGGGTGTGGTACATTGTGTACTGTCAGTGGTGTGCGGTGTGCTGGGTGTCTGATGGGGGTGTGGTACATTGTGTACTGTCAGTGGTGTGCGGTGTGCTGGGTGCCTGATGGGGCTGTGGTACATTGTGTGCTGTCAGTGGTGTGCGGTGTGCTGGGTGTCTGATGGGGGTGTGGTACATTGTGTACTGTCAGTGGTGTGCGGTGTGCTGTGTGCCTGATGGGGATGTGGTACATTGTGCACTGTCAGTGGTGTGTGGTGTGCTGGGTGCCTGATGGGGGTGTGGTACATTGTGTACTGTCAGTAGTGTGCGGTGTGCTGGGTGTCTGATGGGGGTGTGGTACATTGTGTACTGTCAGTGGTGTGTGGTGTGCTGGGTGCCTGATGGGGGTGTGGTACATTGTGTACTGTCAGTGGTGTGCGGTGCGCTGGGTGTCTGATGGGGGTGTGGTACATTGTGTACTGTCAGTGGTGTGCGGTGTGCTGGGTGTCTGATGGGGGTGTGGTACATTGTGTACTGTCAGTGGTGTGCGGTGTGCTGGGTCCCTGATGGTGGTGTGGTACATTGTGTACTGTCAGTGGTGTGCGGTGTGCTGGGTGCCTGATGGGGGTGTGGTACATTGTGTACTGTCAGTGGTGTGTGGTGAGCTGGGTGCCTGATGGGGCTGTGGTATATTGTGTACTGTCAGTGGTGTGCGGTGTGCTGGGTGCCTGATGGGGGTGTGGTATATTGTGTACTGTCAGTGGTGTGCGGTGTGCTGGGTGCCTGATGGGGGTGTGGTACATTGTGTCCTGTCAGTGGTGTGCGGTGTGCTGGGTGCCTGATGGGGGTGTGGTACATTGTGTACTGTCAGTGGTGTGCGGTGTGCTGGGTGTCTGATGGGAGTGTGGTACATTGTGTACTGTCAGTGGTGTGCGGTGTGCTGGGTGTCTGATGGGGGTGTGGTACATTGTGTACTGTCAGTGGTGTGCGGTGTGCTGGGTGTCTGATGGGGGTGTGGTACATTGTGTACTGTCAGTGGTGTGCGGTGTGCTGGGTGCCTGATGGGGGTGTGGTACATTGTGTACTGTCAGTGGTGTGTGGTGAGCTGGGTGCCTGATGGGGCTGTGGTATATTGTGTACTGTCAGTGGTGTGCGGTGTGCTGGGTGCCTGATGGGGGTGTGGTATATTGTGTACTGTCAGTGGAGTGCGGTGTGCTGGGTGCCTGCTGGGGCTTTGGTACATTGTGTACTGTCAGTGGTGTGCGGTGTGTTGGGTGTCTGATGTGGGTGTGGTACATTGTGTACTGTCAGTGGAATGCGGTGTGCTGGGTGCCTGATGTGGGTGTGGTACATTGTGTACTGTCAGTGGAGTGCGGTGTGCTGGGTGCCTGATGGGGGTGTGGTACATTGTGTACTGTCAGTGGAATGCGGTGTGCTGGGTGCCTGATGGGGGTGTGGTACATTGTGTACTATCAGTGGTGTGCGGTGTGCTGGGTGCCTGATGGGGGTGTGGTACATTGTGTACTGTCAGTGGTGTGCGGTGTGCTGGGTGCCTGATGGGGGTGTGGTGCATTGTGTACTGTCAGTGGTGTGCGGTGAGCTGGGTGCCTGATGGGGGTGTGGTACATTGTGTACTGTCAGTGGTGTGCGGTGTGCTGGGTGTCTGATGTGGGTGTGGTACATTGTGTACTGTCAGTGGAATGCGGTGTGCTGGGTGTCTGATGGGGGTGTGGTACATTGTGTACTGTCAGTGGTGTTCGGTGTGCTGGGTGTCTGATGGGGGTGTGGTACATTGTGTACTGTCAGTGGTGTGCGGTGTGCTGGGTGTCTGATGGGGGTGTGGTACATTGTGTACTGTCAGTGGTGTTCGGTGTGCTGGGTGTCTGATGGGGGTGTGGTACATTGTGTACTGTCAGTGGTGTGCGGTGTGCTGGGTGCCTGCTGCGGGTGTGGTACATTGTGTACTGTCAGTGCTGTGCGGTGTGCTGGGTGCCTGCTGGGGGTGTGGTACATTGTGTACTGTCAGTGGTGTGCGGTGTGCTGGGTGTCTGATGGGGGTGTGGTACATTGTGTACTGTCAGTGGAATGCGGTGTGCTGGGTGCCTGATGGGGGTGTGGTATATTGTGTAATGTCAGTGGAGTGCTGTGTGCTGGGTGTCTGATGGGTCTGTGGTACATTGTGTACTGTCAGTGGTGTGCGGTGTGCTGGGTGTCTGATGGGGGTGTGGTACATTGTGTAATGTCAGTGGAGTGCGGTGTGCTGGGTGTCTGATGGGGGTGTGGTATATTGTGTACTGTCAGTGGTGTGCGGTGTGCTGGGTGCCTGATGGGGGTGTGGTATATTGTGTAATGTCAGTGGAGTGCGGTGTGCTGGGTGTCTGATGGGGGTGTGGTATATTGTGTACTGTCAGTGGTGTGCGGTGTGCTGGGTGCCTGATGGGGGTGTGGTATATTGTGTACTGTCAGTGGTGTGCGGTGTGCTGGGTGCCTGATGTGGGTGTGGTATATTGTGTACTGTCAGTGGTGTGCGGTGTGCTGGGTGTCTGATGGGGGTGTGGTACATTGTGTACTGTCAGTGGTGTGCGGTGTGCTGGGTGTCTGATGTGGGTGTGGTACATTGTGTACTGTCAGTGGAATGCGGTGTGCTGGGTGCCTGATGGGGGTGTGGTACATTGTGTACTGTCAGTGGTGTGTGGTGTGCTGGGTGCCTGATGGGGGTGTGGTACATTGTGTACTGTCAGTGGTGTGTGGTTTGCTGGGTGTCTGATGGGGGTGTGGTACATTGTGTACTGTCAGTGGTGTGTGGTGTGCTGGGTGTCTGATGGAGTTGTTATACATTGTGTACTGTCAGTGGTGTGTGGTGTGCTGGGTGTCTGATGTGGGTGTGGAACATTGTGTACTGTCAGTGGTGTGCTGGGTGTCTGATGGGGATGTGGTACACTGTGTACTGTCAGTGGTGTGTGGTCTGCTGGGTGTCTGATGGGGTTGTGGTACATTGTGTACTGTCAGTGGTGAGCGGTGTGCTGGGTGTCTGATGGGGTTGTGGTACATTGTGTACTGTCAGTGGTGTGTGGTGTGCTGGGTGTCTGATGGGGGTGTGGTACATTGTGTACTGTCAGTGGTGTGTGGTCTGCTCGGTGCCAGATTGGGCTGTGGTACATTGTGTACAGTCAGTGGTGTGTGGTGTGCTGGGTGTCTGATGGGGGTGTGGTACATTGTGTACTGTCAGTGGTGTGCGGTGTGCTGGGTGCCAGATTGGGCTGTGGTACATTGTGTACAGTCAGTGGTGTGCGGTGTGCTGGGTGCCAGATTGGGCTGTGGTACATTGTGTACTGTCAGTGGTGTGCGGTGTGCTGGGTGCTTGATGGGGGTGTGGTACATTGTGTACTGTCAGTGGTGTGTGGTGTGCTGGGTGTCTGATGGGGGTGTGGTACATTGTGTACTGTCAGTGGTGTGTGGTCTGCTGGGTGCCAGATTGGGCTGTGGTACATTGTGTACAGTCAGTGGTGTGTGGTGTGCTGGGTGTCTGATGGGGGTGTGGTACATTGTGTACTGTCAGTGGTGTGCGGTGTGCTGGGTGTCTGATGGGGGTGTGGTACATTGTGTACTGTCAGTGGTGTGTAGTGTGCTGGGTGCCTGATGGGGCTGTGGTACATTGTGTACTGTCAGTGGTGTGCGGTGTGCTGGGTGTCTGATGGGGGTGTGGTACATTGTGTACTGTCAGTGGTGTATGGTGAGCTGGGTGTCTGATGGGGCTGTGGTACATTGTGTACTGTCAGTGGTGTGTGGTGTTCTGGGTGCATGATGGGGGTGTGGTACATTGTGTGCTGTCAGTGGTGTGTGGTGTGCTAGGTGTCTGATGGGGGTGTGGTACATTGTGTACTGTCAGTGGTGTGCGGTGTGCTGGGTGTCTGATGGGGGTGTGGTACATTGTGTACTGTCAGTGGTGTGTGGTGAGCTGGGT
The DNA here is from genome assembly GCF_047496885.1 of Scyliorhinus torazame. Lineage (NCBI taxonomy): Eukaryota > Metazoa > Chordata > Chondrichthyes > Carcharhiniformes > Scyliorhinidae > Scyliorhinus > Scyliorhinus torazame. The sequence continues at coordinate 357,755 of NW_027307845.1, forward strand.
GCCTGATGGGTGTGTGGTACATTGTGTACTGTCAGTGGTGTGCGGTGTGCTGCTTGCCTGATGGGGGTGTGGTACATTGTACTCTGTCAGTGGTGTGCGGTGTGCTGGGTGTCTGATGGGGTTGTGGTACATTGTGTACTGTCAGTGGTGTGCGGTGTGCTGGGTGTCTGATGGGGGTGTGGTACATTGTGTACTGTCAGTGGTGTGCGGAGTGCTGGGTCCCTGATGGGGGTGTGGTACATTGTGTACTGTCAGTGGTGTGCGGTGTGCTGGGTGTCTGATGGGGGTGTGGTACATTGTGTACTGTCAGTGGTGTGCGGTGTGCTGGGTGCCTGATGGGGGTGCGGTACATTGTGTACTGTCAGTGGTGTGCGGTGTGCTGGGTGTCTGATGGGGGTGTGGTACATTGTGTACTGTCAGTGGTCTGCGGTGTGCTGGGTGTCTGATGGGGGTGTGGTACATTGTGTACTGTCAGTGGTGTGCGGTGTGCTGGGTGTCTGATGGGGGTGTGGTACATTGTGTACTGTCAGTGGTCTGCGGTGTGCTGGGTGCCTGATGGGGGTGTGGTACATTGTGTACTGTCAGTGGTGTGTGGTGTGCTGGGTGTCTGATGGGGCTGTGGTAAATTGTGTACTGTCAGTGGTGTGCGGTGTGCTGGGTGTCTGATGGGGGTGTGGTACATTGTGTACTGTCAGTGGTGTGTGGTGTGCTGTGTGTCTGATGGGGCGGTGGTACATTGTGTACTGTCAGTGGTGTATGGTGAGCTGGGTGTCTGATGGGGCTGTGGTACATTGTGTACTGTCAGTGGTGTGTGGTGTGCTAGGTGTCTGATGGGGGTGTGGTACATTGTGTACTGTCAGTGGTGTGCGGTGTGCTGGGTGTCTGATGGGGGTGCGGTACATTGTGTACTGTCAGTGGTGTGCGGTGTGCTGGGTGTCTGATGGGGGTGTGGTACATTGTGTACTGTCAGTGGTGTGCGGTGTGCTGGGTGTCTGATGGGGGTGTGGTACATTGTGTATTGTCAGTGGTGTGTGGTGTGCTGGGTGTCTGATGGGGGTGTGGTACATTGTGTACTGTCAGTGGTGTGCGGTGTGCTGCGTGTCTGATGGGGGTGTGGTACATTGTGTACTGTCAGTGGTGTGCGGTGTGCTGGGAGCCTGATGGGGTTGTGGTACATTGTGTACTGTCAGTGGTGTGTGGTGTGCTGGGTGTCTGATGGGGGTGTGGTACATTGTGTACTGTCAGTGGTGTGTGGTGTGCTGGGTGTCTGATGGGGGTGTGGTACATTGTGTACTGTCAGTGGTGTGCGGTGTGCTGGGTGCGTGATGGGGGTGTTGTACATTGTGTACTGTCAGTGGTGTGTGGTGAGCTGGGTGCCTGATGGGGGTGTGGTACATTGTGTACTGTCAGTGGTGTGCGGTTTGCTGGGTGCCTGATGGGGGTGTGGTACATTGTGTACTGTCAGTGGTGTGCGGAGTGCTGGGTGCCTGATGGGGGTGTGGTACATTGTGTACTGTCAGTGGTGTGCGGTGTGCTGGGTGTCTGATGGGGCTGTGGTACATTGTGTACTGTCAGTGGTGTGTGGTGTGCTGGGTGTCTGTTGGGGGTGTAGTACATTGTGTACTGTCAGTGGTGTGCGGTATGCTGGGTGTCTGTTGGGGGTGTAGTACATTGTGTACTGTCAGTGGTGTGCGGTGTGCTGGGTACCTGATGGGGGTGTGGTACATTGTGTACTGTCAGTGGTGTGCGGTGTGCTGTGTCCCTGATGGGGGTGTGGTACATTGTGTACTGTCATTGGTGTGCGGTGTGCTGGGTGTCTGATGGGGATGTGGTACATTGTGTACTGTCAGTGGTGTGCGGTGTGCTGGGTGTCTGATGGGGATGTGGTACATTGTGTACTGTCAGTGGTGTGTGGTGTGCTGGGTGTCTGATGGGGGTGTGGTACATTGTGTACTGTCAGTGGTGTGCGGTGTGCTGGGTGTCTGATGGGGCTGTGGTACATTGTGTACTGTCAGTGGTGTGTGGTGTGCTGGGTGTCTGATGGGGCTGTGGTACATTGTGTACTGTCAGTGGTGTGCGGTGTGCTGGGTGTCTGATGGGGATGTGGTACATTGTGTACTGTCAGTGGTGTGCGGTGAGCTGGGTGTCTGATGGGGATGTGGTACATTGTGTACTGTCAGTGGTGTGCGGTTTGCTGGGTGCCTGATGGGGGTGTGGTACATTTTGTACTGTCAGTGGTGTGTGGTGTGCTGGGTGTCTGATGGGGGGTGTGGTACATTGTGTACTGTCAGTGGTGTGTGGTGTGCTGGGTGTCTGATGGGGGTGTGGTACATTGTGTACTGTCAGTGGTGTGTGGTGTGCTGGGTGTCTGATGGGGGTGTGGTACATTGTGTACTGTCAGTGGTGTGCGGTGTGCTGGGTGTCTGATGGGGCTGTGGTAAATTGTGTACTGTCAGTGGTGTGCGGTGTGCTGGGTGTCTGATGGGGGTGTGGTACATTGTGTACTATCAGTGGTGTGCGGTGTGCTGGGTGTCTGATGGGGGTGTGATACATTGTGTACTGTCAGTGGTGTGTGGTGTGCTGGGTGTCTGATGGAGTTGTTATACATTGTGTACTGTCAGTGGTGTGCGGTGTGCTGGGTGTCTGATGGGGATGTGGTACACTGTGTACTGTCAGTGGTGTGTGGTCTGCTGGGTGTCTGATGGGGTTGTGGTACATTGTGTACTGTCAGTGGTGAGCGGTGTGCTGGGTGTCTGATGGGGTTGTGGTACATTGTGTACTGTCAGTAGTGTGTGGTGTGCTGGGTGTCTGATGGGGGTGTGATACATTGTGTACTGTCAGTGCTGTGTGGTGTGCTGGGTGTCTGATGTGGGTGTGGAACATTGTGTACTGTCAGTGGTGTGCGGTGTGCTGGGTGTCTGATGGGTATGTGGTACACTGTGTACTGTCAGTGGTGTGTGGTCTGCTGGGTGTCTGATGGGGTTGTGGTACATTGTGTACTGTCAGTGGTGAGCGGTGTGCTGGGTGTCTGATGGGGTTGTGGTACATTGTGTACTGTCAGTAGTGTGTGGTGTGCTGGGTGTCTGATGGGGGTGTGGTACATTGTGTACTGTCAGTGGTGTGTGGTGTGCTGGGTGCCTGATTGGGCTGTGGTACATTGTGTACAGTCAGTGGTGTGTGGTGTGCTGGGTGTCTGATGGGGGTGTGGTACATTGTGTACTGTCAGTGGTGTGCGGTGTGCTGGGTGTCTGATGGGGGTGTGGTACATTGTGTACAGTCAGTGGTGTGTAGTGTGCTGGGTGCCTGATGGGGCTGTGGTACATTGTGTACTGTCAGTGGTGTATGGTGAGCTGGGTGTCTGATGGGGCTGTGGTACATTGTGTACTGTCAGTGGTGTGTGGTGTTCTGGGTGCATGATGGGGGTGTGGTACATTGTGTGCTGTCAGTGGTGTGTGGTGTGCTAGGTGTCTGATGGGGGTGTGGTACATTGTGTACTGTCAGTGGTGTGCGGTGTGCTGGGTGTCTGATGGGGGTGTGGTACATTGTGTACAGTCAGTGGTGTGTAGTGTGCTGGGTGCCTGATGGGGCTGTGGTACATTGTGTACTGTCAGTGGTGTATGGTGAGCTGGGTGTCTGATGGGGCTGTGGTACATTGTGTACTGTCAGTGGTGTATGGTGAGCTGGGTGTCTGATGGGGCTGTGGTACATTGTGTACTGTCAGTGGTGTGTGGTGTTCTGGGTGCATGATGGGGGTGTGGTACATTGTGTGCTGTCAGTGGTGTGTGGTGTGCTAGGTGTCTGATGGGGGTGTGGTACATTGTGTACTGTCAGTGGTGTGCGGTGTGCTGGGTGTCTGATGGGGGTGCGGTACATTGTGTACTGTCAGTGGTGTGCGGTGTGCTGCTTGCCTGATGGGGGTGTGGTACATTGTACTCTGTCAGTGGTGTGCGGTGTGCTGGGTGTCGGATGGGGTTGTGGTACATTGTGTACTGTCAGTGGTGTGCGGTGTGCTGGGTGTCTGATGGGGGTGTGGTACATTGTGTACTGTCAGTGGTGTGCGGTGTGCTGGGTGTCTGATGGGGGTGTGGTACATTGTGTACTGTCAGTGGTGTGTGGTGTGCTGGGTGTCTGATGGGGGTGTGGTACATTGTGTACTGTCAGTGGTGTGCGGTGTGCTGGTTGCCTGATGGGGCTGTGGTACATTGTGTACTGACAGTGGTGTGTGGTGTGCTGGGTGTCTGATGGGGGTGTGGTACATTGTGTACTGTCAGTGGTGTGCGGTGTGCTGGGTGCCTTATGGGGGTGCGGTACATTGTGTACTGTCAGTGGTGTGCGGTGTGCTGGGTGTCTGATGGGGCTGTGGTACATTGTGTATTGTCAGTGGTGTGTGGTGTGCTGGTTGCCTGATGGGGGTCTGGTAAATTGTGTACTGTCAGTGGTGTGCGGTGTGCTGGGTGTCTGATGGGGGTGTGGTACATTGTGTATTGTCAGTGGTGTGTGGTGTGCTGGGTGTCTGATGGGGGTGTGGTACATTGTGTACTGTCAGTGATGTGCGGTGAGCTGGGTGTCTGATGGGGGTGTGGTACATTGTGTACTGTCAGTGGTGTGTGGTGTGCTGGGTGTCTGATGGGGGTGTGGTACATTGTGTACTGTCAGTGGTGTGCGGTGAGCTGGGTGTCTGATGGGGGTGTGGTACATTGTGTACTGTCAGTGGTGTGTGGTGTGCTGGGTGTCTGATGGGTGTGTAGTACATTGTGTACTGTCAGTGGTGTGTGGTGTGCTGGGTGTCTGATGGGGGTGTGGTACATTGTGTACTGTCAGTGGTGTGCGGTGTGCTGGGTGTCTGATGGGGGTGTGGTACATTGTGTACTGTCAGTGGTGTGCGGTGTGCTGCGTGTCTGATGGGGGTGTGGTACATTGTGTACTGTCAGTGGTGTGCGGTGTGCTGGGAGCCTGATGGGGTTGTGGTACATTGTGTACTGTCAGTGGTGTGTGGTGTGCTGGGTGTCTGATGGGGGTGTGGTATATTGTGTACTGTCAGTGGTGTGTGGTGTGCTGGGTGTCTGATGGGGGTGTGGTACATTGTGTACTGTCAGTGGTGTGCGGTGTGCTGGGTGCGTGATGGGGGTGTTGTACATTGTGTACTTTCAGTGGTGTGCGGTGTGCTGGGTGTCTGATGGGGGTGTGGTACATTGTGTACTGTCAGTGGTGTGCGGTGTGCTGGGTGCCTGATGGGGGTGTGGAACATTGTGTACTGTCAGTGGTGTGCGGTGTGCTGGGTGTCTGATGGGACTGTAGTACATTGTGTACTGTCAGTGGTGTGCGGTGTGCTGGGTGTCTGATGGGGGTGTGGTACATTGTGTACTGTCAGTGGTGTGTGGTGTGCTGTGTGCCTGATGGGGGTGTGGTACATTGTGTACTGTCAGTGGTGTGCTGTGTGCTGGGTGTCTGATGGGGGAGTGGTACATTGTGTCCTGTCAGTGGTGTGCGGTGAGCTGGGTGTCTGATGGGGGTGTGGTACATTGTGTACTGTCAGTGGTGTGCGGTGTGCTGGGTGCCTGATGGGGCTGTGGTACATTGTGTACTGTCAGTGGTGTGCGGTGTGCTGGGTGTCTGATGGGGGTGTGGTACATTGTGTACTGTCAGTGGTGTGCGGTGTGCTGTGTCCCTGATGGGGGTGTGGTACATTGTGTACTGTCAATGGTGTGCGGTGTGCTGGGTGTGTGATGGGGGTGTGGTACATTGTGTACTGTCAGTGGTGTGCGGTGTGCTGGGTGTCTGATGTGCGTGTGGTACATTGTGTACTGTCAGTGGTGTTTGGTGTGCTGGGTGCCTGATGGGGGTGTGGTACATTGTGTACTGTCAGTGGTGTGTGGTGTGCTGGGTGTCTGATGGGGGTGTGGTACATTGTGTACTGTCAGTGGTGTGCGGTGTGCTGGGTGCCTGATGGGGATGTGGTACATTGTGTAATGTCAGTGGTGTGAGGTGTGCTGGGTGTCTGATGGGGCTGTGGGTACATTGTGTACTGTCAGTGGTGTGCGGTGTGCTGGGTGTCAGATGGGGGTGTGGTACATTGTGTACTGTCAGTGGTGTGCGGTGTGCTGGGTGCCTGATGGGGGTGTGGTACATTGTGTACTGTCAGTGGTGTGTGGTGTGCTGGGTGTCTGATGGGGCTGTGGGTACATTGTGTACTGTCAGTGGTGTGCGGTGTGCTGGGTGTCAGATGGGGGTGTGGTACATTGTGAACTGTCAGTGGTGTGCGGTGTGCAGTGTGCCTGATGGGGGTGTGGTACATTGTGTACTGTCAGTGGTGTGCAGTGTGCTGTGTGTCTGATGGGGGTGTGGTACATTGTGTACTGTCAGTGGTGTGCGGTGTGCAGTGTGCCTGATGGGGGTGTGGTACATTGTGTACTGTCAGTGGTGTGCGGTGTGCTGGGTGCCTGATGGGGCTGTGGTACATTGTGTACTGTCAGTGGTGTGTGGTGTGCTGTGTGTCTGATGGGACTGTGGTACATTGTGTACTGTCAGTGGTGTGTGGTGTGCTGGGTGTCTGATGGGGGTGTGGTACATTGTGTACTGTCAGTGGTGTGCGGTGTGCTGGGTGTCTGATGGGGGTGTGGTACATTGTGTACTGTCAGTAGTGTGTGGTGTGCTGGGTGTCTGATGGGTGTGTGGTACATTGTGTACTGTCAGTGGTGTGTGGTGTGCTGGGTGTCTGATGGGGGTGTGGTACATTGTGTACTGTCAGTGGTGTGCGGTGTGCTGGGTGTCTGATGGGGGTGTGGTACATTGTGTACTGTCAGTGGTGTGCGGTGTGCTGGGTGTCTGATGGGGCTGTGGTACATTGTGTACTGTCAGTGGTGTGCGGTGTGCTGGGTGTCTGATGGGGGTGTGGTACATTGTGTACTGTCAGTGGTGTGCGGTGTGCTGGGTGTCTGATGGGGCTGTGGTACATTGTGTACTGTCAGTGGTGTGCGGTGTGCTGGGTGTCTGATGGGGGTGTGGTACATTGTGTACTGTCAGTGGTGTGCGGTGTGCTGGGTGCCTGATGGGGCTGTGGTACATTGTGTACTGTCAGTGGTGTGTGGTGTGCTGTGTGTCTGATGGGACTGTGGTACATTGTGTACTGTCAGTGGTGTGTGGTGTGCTGGGTGTCTGATGGGGGTGTGGTACATTGTGTACTGTCAGTGGTGTGTGGTGAGCTGGGTGCCTGATGGGGCTGTGGTACATTGTGTACTGTCAGTGGTGTGCGGTGAGCTGGGTGTCTGATGGGGGTGTGGTACATTGTGTACTGTCAGTGGTGTCTGGTGTGCTGGGTGTCTGATGGGTGTGTGGTACATTGTGTACTGTCAGTGGTGTGTGGTGTGCTGGGTGTCTGATGGGGGTGTGGTACATTGTGTACTGTCAGTGGTGTGCGGTGTGCTGGGTGTCTGATGGTGGTGTGGTACATTGTGTACTGTCAGTGGTGTGCGGTGTGCTGCGTGTCTGATGGGGGTGTGGTACATTGTGTACTGTCAGTGGTGTGCGGTGTGCTGGGAGCCTGATGGGGTTGTGGTACATTGTGTACTGTCAGTGGTGTGTGGTGTGCTGGGTGTCTGATGGGGGTGTGGTACATTGTGTACTATCAGTGGTGTGTGGTGTGCTGGGTGTCTGATGGGGGTGTGGTACATTGTGTACTGTCAGTGGTGTGCGGTGTGCTGGGTGCGTGATGGGGGTGTTGTACATTGTGTACTGTCAGTGGTGTGTGGTGAGCTGGGTGCCTGATGGGGGTGTGGTACATTGTGTACTGTCAGTGGTGTGCGGTTTGCTGGGTGCCTGATGGGGGTGTGGTACATTGTGTACTGTCAGTGGTGTGCGGAGTGCTGGGTGCCTGATGGGGGTGTGGTACATTGTGTACTGTCAGTGGTGTGCGGTGTGCTGGGTGTCTGATGGGGCTGTGGTACATTGTGTACTGTCAGTGGTGTGTGGTGTGCTGGGTGTCTGTTGGGGGTGTAGTACATTGTGTACTGTCAGTGGTGTGCGGTATGCTGGGTGTCTGTTGGGGGTGTAGTACATTGTGTACTGTCAATGGTGTGCGGTGTGCTGGGTACCTGATGGGGGTGTGGTACATTGTGTACTGTCAGTGGTGTGCGGTGTGCTGTGTCCCTGATGGGGGTGTGGTACATTGTGTACTGTCAGTGGTGTGCGGTGTGCTGGGTGTCTGATGGGGATGTGGTACATTGTGTACTGTCAGTGGTGTGCGGTGTGCTGGGTGTCTGATGGGGATGTGGTACATTGTGTACTGTCAGTGGTGTGTGGTGTGCTGGGTGTCTGATGGGGGTGTGGTACATTGTGTACTGTCAGTGGTGTGTGGTGTGCTGGGTGTCTGATGGGGCTGTGGTACATTGTGTACTGTCAGTGGTGTGTGGTGTGCTGGGTGTCTGATGGGGCTGTGGTACATTGTGTACTGTCAGTGGTGTGCGGTGTGCTGGGTGTCTGATGGGGATGTGGTACATTGTGTACTGTCAGTGGTGTGTGGTGTGCTGGGTGTCTGATGGGGCTGTGGTACATTGTGTACTGTCAGTGGTGTGCGGTGTGCTGGGTGTCTGATGGGGATGTGGTACATTGTGTACTGTCAGTGGTGTGTGGTGTGCTGGGTGTCTGATGGGGGTGAGGTACATTGTGTACTGTCAGTGGTGTGCGGTGTGCTGGGTGTCTGATGGGGGTGAGGTACATTGTGTACTGTCAGTGGTGTGCGGTGTGCTGGGTGCCTGATGGGGGTGTGGTACATTGTGTACTGTCAGTGGTGTGCGGTGTGCTGGGTGTCTGATGGGGGTGAGGTACATTGTGTACTGTCAGTGGTGTGCGGTGTGCTGGGTGCCTGATGGGGGTGTGGTACATTGTGTACTGTCAGTGGTGTGCGGTGTGCTGGGTGTCTGATGGGGGTGTGGTACATTGTGTACTGTCAGTGGTGTGCGGTGAGCTGGGTGTCTGATGGGGATGTGGTACATTGTGTACTGTCAGTGGTGTGCGGTTTGCTGGGTGCCTGATGGGGGTGTGGTACATTTTGTACTGTCAGTGGTGTGTGGTGTGCTGGGTGTCTGATGGGGGGTGTGGTACATTGTGTACTGTCAGTGGTGTGCGGTGTGCTGGGTGTCTGATGGGGCTGTGGTACATTGTGTACTGTCAGTGGTGTGCAATGTGCTGTGTGCCTGATGGGGGTGTGGTACATTGTGTACTGTCAGTGGTGTGCGGTGTTCTGGGTGTCTGATGGGGGTGTGGTACATTGTGTACTGTCAGTGGTGTGTGGTGTGCTGGGTGCCTGATGGGACTGTGGTACATTGTGTACTGTCAGTGGTGTGTGGTGTGCTGGGTGTCTGATGGGGTTGTGGTACATTGTGTACTGTCAGTGGTGTGTGGTGTGCTGGGTGTCTGATGGGGCTGTGGTACATTGTGTACTGTCAGTGGTGTGTGGTGTGCTGGGTGTCTGATGGGGCTGTGGTACATTGTGTACTGTCAGTGGTGTGCGGTGTGCTGGGTGTCTGATGGGGATGTGGTACATTGTGTACTGTCAGTGGTGTGTGGTGTGCTGGGTGTCTGATGGGGCTGTGGTACATTGTGTACTGTCAGTGGTGTGCGGTGTGCTGGGTGTCTGATGGGGATGTGGTACATTGTGTACTGTCAGTGGTGTGCGGTGAGCTGGGTGTCTGATGGGGATGTGGTACATTGTGTACTGTCAGTGGTGTGCGGTTTGCTGGGTGCCTGATGGGGGTGTGGTACATTGTGTACTGTCAGTGGTGTGCGGTGTGCTGGGTGTCTGATGGGGCTGTGGTACATTTTGTACTGTCAGTGGTGTGTGGTGTGCTGGGTGTCTGATGGGGGGTGTGGTACATTGTGTACTGTCAGTGGTGTGCGGTGTGCTGGGTGTCTGATGGGGCTGTGGTACATTGTGTACTGTCAGTGGTGTGCAATGTGCTGTGTGCCTGATGGGGGTGTGGTACATTGTGTACTGTCAGTGGTGTGCGGTGTTCTGGGTGTCTGATGGGGGTGTGGTACATTGTGTACTGTCAGTGGTGTGTGGTGTGCTGGGTGCCTGATGGGACTGTGGTACATTGTGTACTGTCAGTGGTGTGCGGTGTGCTGGGAGCCTGATGGGGCAGTGGTACATTGTGTACTGTCAGTGGTGTGCGGTGTGCTGGGTGTCTGATGGGGCTGTGGTACATTGTGTACTGTCAGTGGTGTGTGGTGAGCTGGGTGTCTGATGGGGATGTGGTACATTGTGTACTGTCAGTTGTGTGCGGTGAGCTGGGTGTCTGATGGGGATGTGGTACATTGTGTACTGTCAGTGGTGTGCGGTGTGCTGGGAGCCTGATGGGGGTGTGGTACATTGTGTACTGTCAGTGGTGTGCGGTGTGCTGTGTCTCTGATGGGGGTGTGGTACATTGTGCACTGTCAGTGGTGTGCGGTGTGCTGGGTGTTTGATGGGGGTGTGGTACATTGTGTACTGTCAGTGGTGTGCGGTGTTCTGGGTGTCTGATGGGTGTGTGGTACATTGTGTACTGTCAGTGGTGTGTGGTGTGCTGGGTGCCTCATGGGACTGTGGTACATTGTGTACTGTCAGTGGTGTGCGGTGAGCTGGGTGTCTGATGGGGATGTGGTACATTGTGTACTGTCAGTTGTGTGCGGTGAGCTGGGTGTCTGATGGGGATGTGGTACATTGTGTACTGTCAGTGGTGTGCTGTGTGCTGGGTGCCTGATGGGGGTGTGGTACATTGTGTACTGTCAGTGGTGTGCGGTTTGCTGGGTGCCTGATGGGGGTGTGGTACATTTTGTACTGTCAGTGGTGTGCGGTGTGCTGGGTGTCTGATGGGGGTGTGGTACATTGTGTACTGTCAGTGGTGTGTGGTGTGCTGGGTGTCTGATGGGGGTGTGGTACATTGTGTACTGTCAGTGGTGTGCGGTGTTCTGGGTGTCTGATGGGTGTGTGGTACATTGTGTACTGTCAGTGGTGTGCGGTATGCTGAGTGTCTGATGGGGCTGTGGTACATTGTGTACTGTCAGTGGTGTGCGGTGTGCTGCGTGTCTGATGGGGGTGTGGTACATTGTGTACTGTCAGTGGTGTGTGGTGTGCTGGGTGCCTGATGGGGGTGTGGTACATTGTGTACTGTCAGTGGTGTGCGGTGTGCTGGGTGTCTGATGGGGGTGTGGTACATTGTGTACTGCCAGTGGTGTGCGGTGTGCTGGGTGCCTGATGGGTGTGTGGTACATTGTGTACTGTCAGTGGTGTGTGGTGTGCTGGGTGTCTGATGGGGGTGTGGTACATTGTGTACTGTCAGTGGTGTGTGGTGTGCTGGGTGCCTGATTGGGCTGTGGTACATTGTGTACTGTCAGTGGTGTGCGGTGTGCTGGGTGTCTGATGGGGGTGTGGTACATTGTGTACTGTCAGTGGTGTGTGGTGTGCTGGGTGTCTGATGGGGGTGTGGTACATTGTGTACTGTCAGTGGTGTGCGGTGTGCTGGGTGCCTGATGGGGGTGTGGTACATTGTGTACTGTCAGTCGTCTGCGGTGTGCTGGGTGTCTGATGGGGGTGTGGTACATTGTGTACTGCCAGTGGTGTGCGGTGTGCTGGGTGTCTGATGGGGCTGTGGTACATTGTGTACTGTCAGTGGTGTGCGGTGTGCTGGGTGTCTGATGGGGGTGTGGTACATTGTGTACTGTCAGTGGTGTGCGGTGAGCTGGGTGCCTGATGGGGGGTGAGGTACATTGTGTACTGTCAGTGGTGTGCGGTGTGCTGGGTGTCTGATGGGGGTGTGGTACATTGTGTACTGCCAGTGGTGTGCGGTGTGCTGGGTGTCTGATGGGGCTGTGGTACATTGTGTACTGTCAGTGGTGTGCGGTGTGCTGGGTGTCTGATGGAGCTGTGGTACATTGTGTACTGTCAGTGGTGTGCGGTGTGCTGGGTGTCTGATGGGGGTGTGGTACATTGTGTACTGCCAGTGGTGTGTGGAGTGCTGGGTGCCTGATGGGGGTGTGGTACATTGTGTACTGTCAGTGGTGTGCGGTGTGCTGGGTGTCTGATGGGGCTGTGGTACATTGTGTACTGTCAGTGGTGTGTGGTGTGCTGGGTGTCTGATGGGGGTGTGGTACATTGTGTACTGTCAGTGGTGTGCGGTGTGCTGGGTGTCTGATGGGGGTGTGGTACATTGTGTACTGTCAGTGGTGTGCGGTGAGCTGGGTGTCTGATGGGGGTGTGGTACATTGTGTACTGTCAGTGGTGTGTGGTGTGCTGGGTGTCTGATGGGATTGTGGTACATTGTGTACTGTCAGTGGTGTGCGGTGTGCTGGGTGTCTGATGGGGGTGTGGTACATTGTGTACTGTCAGTGGTGTGCGGTGTGCTGCGTGTCTGATGGGGGTGTGGTACATTGTGTACTGTCAGTGGTGTGCGGTGTGCTGGGAGCCTGATGGGGTTGTGGTACATTGTGTACTGTCAGTGGTGTGTGGTGTGCTGGGTGTCTGATGGAGGTGTGGTACATTGTGTACTGTCAGTGGTGTGCGGTGTGCTGGGTGCCTGATGGGGGTGTGGTACATTGTGTACTGTCAGTGGTGTGCGGTGTGCTGGGAGCCTGATGGGGTTGTGGTACATTGTGTACTGTCAGTGGTGTGTGGTGTGCTGGGTGTCTGATGGAGGTGTGGTACATTGTGTACTGTCAGTGGTGTGTGGTGTGCTGGGTGTCTGATGGGGGTGTGGTACATTGTGTACTGTCAGTGGTGTGTGGTGTGCTGGGTGTCTGATGGGGGTGTGGTACATTGTGTACTGTCAGTGGTGTGCGGTGTGCTGGGTGTCTGATGGGGGTGTGGTACATTGTGTACTGTCAGTGGTGTGCGGTGTGCTGGGTGCCTGATGGGGGTGTGGAACATTGTGTACTGTCAGTGCTGTGCGGTGTGCTGGGTGTCTGATGGGGGTGTGGTACATTGTGTACTGTCAGTGGTGTGCGGTAAGCTGGGTGTCTGATGGGGGTGTGGTACATTGTGTACTGTCAGTGGTGTGCGGTGTGCTGGGTGCCTGATGGGGCTGTGGTACATTGTGTACTGTCAGTGGTGTGCGGTGTGCTGGGTGTCTGATGGGGGTGTGGTACATTGTGTACTGTCAGTGGTGTGCGGTGTGCTGTGTCCCTGATGGGGGTGTGGTACATTGTGTACTGTCAGTGGTGTGCGGTGTGCTGGGTGTGTGATGGGGGTGTGGTACATTGTGCACTGTCAGTGATGTGCGGTGAGCTGGGTGTCTGATGGGGGTGTGGTACATTGTGTACTGTCAGTGGTGTGCGGTGTGCTGGGTGCCTGATGGGGCTGTGGTACATTGTGTACTGTCAGTGGTGTGCGGTGTGCTGGGTGCCTGATGGGGCTGTGGTACATTGTGTACTGTCAGTGGTGTGCGGTGTGCTGGGTGTCTGATGGGGGTGTGGTACATTGTGTACTGTCAGTGGTGTGCGGTGTGCTGGGTGTGTGATGGGGGTGTGGTACATTGTGCACTGTCAGTGGTGTGCGGTGAGCTGGGTGTCTGATGGGGGTGTGGTACATTGTGTACTGTCAGTGGTGTGCGGTGTGCTGGGTGCCTGATGGGGCTGTGGTACATTGTGTACTGTCAGTGGTGTGCGGTGTGCTGGGTGCCTGATGGGGCTGTGGTACATTGTGTACTGTCAGTGGTGTGCGGTGTACTGGGTGTCTGATGGGGGTGTGGTACATTGTGTACTGTCAGTGGTGTGCGGTGTGCTGGGTGCCTGATGGGGCTGTGGTACATTGTGTACTGTCAGTGGTGTGCGGTGTGCTGGGTGTCTGATGGGGGTGTGGTACATTGTGTACTGTCAGTGGTGTGCGGTATGCTGAGTGCCTGATGGGGATGTGGTACATTGTGTAATGTCAGTGGTGTGAGGTGTGCTGGGTGTCTGATGGGGCTGTGGGTACATTGTGTACTGTCAGTGGTGTGCGGTGTGCTGGGTGTCTGATGGGGGTGTGGTACATTGTGAACTGTCAGTGGTGTGCGGTGTGCAGTGTGACTGATGGGGGTGTGGTACATTGTGTACTGTCAGTGGTGTGCAGTGTGCTGGGTGTCTGATGGGGGTGTGGTACATTGTGTACTGTCAGTGGTGTGCGGTGTGCTGTGTGTCTGATGGGACTGTGGTACATTGTGTACTATCAGTGGTGTGCGGTGTGCTGGGTGTCTGATGGGGGTGTGGTACATTGTGTCTGTCAGTGGTGTGCGGTGTGCTGGGTGCCTGATGGGGCTGTGGTACATTGTGTACTGTCAGTGGTGTGCGGTGTGCTGGGTGCCTGATGGGGCTGTGGTACATTGTGTCTGTCAGTGGTGTGCGGTGTGCTGGGTGTCTGATGGGGCTGTGGGACATTGTGTACTGTCAGTGGTGTGTGGTGAGCTGGGTGTCTGATGGGGGTGTGGTATATTGTGTACTGTCAGTGGTGTGCGGTGTGCTGGGTGGCTGATGGGGGTGTGGTACATTGTGTCTGTCAGTGGTGTGCGGTGTGCTGGGTGTCTGATGGGGCTGTGGGACATTGAGTACTGTCAGTGGTGTGCGGTGTGCTGGGTGCCTGATGGGGCTGTGGAACATTGTGTACTGTCAGTGGTGTGCGTTGTGCTGGGTGTCTGATGGGGCTGTGGTACATTGTGTACTGTCAGTGTTGTGCGGTGTGCTGGGTGTCTGATGGGGATGTGGTACATTTTGTACTGTCAGTGGTGTGTGGTGTGCTGGGTGTCTGATGGGGGTGTGGTACATTGTGTACTGTCAGTGGTGTGCGGTGTACTGGGTGTCTGATGGGGGTGTGGTACATTGTGTACTGTCAGTGGTGTGTGGTTTACTGGGTGTCTGATGGGGGTGTGGTACATTGTGTACTGTCAGTGGTGAGCGGTGCGCTGGGTGTCTGATGGGGCTGTGGTACACTGTGTACTGTCAGTGGTGTGCGGTGAGCTGGGTGTCTGATGGGGATGTGGTACATTGTGTACTGTCAGTGGTGTGCGGTGTGCTGGGTGTCTGATGGGGCTGTGGTACATTGTGCACTGTCAGTGGTGTGCGGTGTGCTGGGCGTCTGATGGGGCTGCGGTACATTGTGTACTGTCAGTGGTGTGTGGTGTGCGGTGTGCTGGGTGTCTGATGGGTCTGTGGTACATTGTGTACTGTCAGTGGTGAGCGGTGTGCTGGGTGCCTGATGGGGGTGTGGTACATTGTGTACTGTCAGTGGTGTGCGGTGTGCTGGGTGCCTGATGGGGGTGTGGTACATTGTGTACTGTCAGTGGTGTGCGGTGTGCTGGGTGTCTGATGGGGGTGTGGTACATTGTGTAATGTCAGCGGTCTGCGGTGTGCTGGGTGTCTGATGGGGGTGTGATACATTGTGTACTGTCAGTGGTGTGCGGTGTGCTGGGTGCCTGATGGGGGTGTGGTACATTGTGTACTGTCAGTGGTGTGCGGAGTGCTGGGTGTCTGATGGGGATGTGGTACATTGTGTACTGTCAGTGGTGTGCTGTGTGCTGAGTGTCTGATGGGGGTGTGGTTCATTGTGTACTGTCAGTGGTGTGCGGCGTGCTGGGTGCCTGATGGGGGTGTGGTACATTGTGTACTGTCAGTGGTGTGTGGTGTGCTGGGTGTCTGATGGGGGTGTGGTACATTGTGTACTGTCAGTGGTGTGCGGTGTGCTGGGTGTCTGATGGGGGTGTGGTTCATTGTGTACTGTCAGTGGTGTGCGGTGTGCCTGATGGGCGTGTGGTACATTGTGTACTGTCAGTGGTGTGCGGCGTGCTGGGTGCCTGATGGGGGTGTGGTACATTGTGTAATGTCAGCGGTCTGCGGTGTGCTGGGTGTCTGATGGGGGTGTGATACATTGTGTACTGTCAGTGGTGTGCGGTGTGCTGGGTGCCTGATGGGGGTGTGGTACATTGTGTTCTGTCAGTGGTGTGCGGTGTGCTGGGTGTCTGATGGGGGTGTGGTACATTGTGTACTGTCAGTGGTGTGCGGTGTGCTGGGTGTCTGATGGGGGTGTGGTACATTGTGTACTGTCAGTGGTGTGTGGTGTGCTGGGTGTCTGATGGGGGTGTGGTACATTGTGTACTGTCAGTGGTGTGCGGTGTGCTGGGTGCCTGATGAGGGTGTGGTACATTGTGTACTGTCAGTGGTGTGTGGTGTGCTGGGTGTCTGATGGGGGTGTGGTACATTGTGTACTGTCAGTGGTGTGTGGTGTGCTGGGTGTCTGATGGGGGTGTGCAACATTGTGTACTGTCAGTGGTGTGTAGTGTGCTGGGTGTCTGATGGGGCTGTGGTACATTGTGTACTGTCAGTGGTGTGCAGTGTGCTGGGTGTCTCATGGGGGTGTGGTACATTGTGTCCTGTCAGTGGTGTGCGGTGTGCTGGGTGCCTGATGGGGATGTGGTACATTGTGTACTGTCAGTGGTGTGTGGTGTGCTGGGTGTCTGATGGTGGTGTGGTACATTGTGTACTGTCAGTGGTGTGTGGTGTGCTGGGTGTCTGATGGGGGTGTGGTACATTGTGTACTGTCAGTGGTGTGCGGTGTGCTGGGTGTCTGATGGGGCTGTGGTACATTGTGTACTGTCAGTCGTGTGCGGTGTGCTGGGTCCCTGATGGGGATGTGGTACATTGTGTACTGTCAGTGGTGTGCGGTGTGCTGAGTGTCTGATGGGGCTGTGGTACATTGTGTACTGTCAGTGGTGTGTGGTGTGCTGGGTGTCTGATGGGGGTGTGGTACATTGTGTACCGTCAGTGGTGTGCGGTGTGCTGAGTGTCTGATGGGGCTGTGGTACATTGTGTGCTGTCAGTGGTATGCGGTGTGCTGAGTGTCTGATGGGGCTGTTGTACATTGTGTACTGTCAGTGGTGTGTGGTGTGCTGGGTGTCTGATGGGGGTGTGGTACATTGTGTGCTGTCAGTGGTGTGCGGTGTGCTGTGTCCCTGATGGGGGTGTGGTACATTGTGTACTGTGAGAGGTGAGCGGTGCGCTGGGTGTCTGATGGGGGTGTGGTACATTGTGTACTGTCAGTGGTATGCGGTGTGCTGGGTGTCTGATGGGGGTGTGGTACATTGTGTACTGTCAGTGGTATGCGGTGTGCTGGGTGTCTGATGGGGGGTGTGGTACATTGTGTACTGTCAGTGGTGTGTGGTGTGCTGGGTGCCTGATGGGAGTGTGGTACATTGTGTACTGTCAGTGGTGTGCGGTGTGCTGGGTGTCTGATGGGGGTGTGGTACATTGTGTACTGTCAGTGGTGTGCTGTGTGCTGAGTGTCTGATGGGGGTGTGGTTCATTGTGTACTGTCAGTGGTGTGCGGTGTGCTGTGTGCCTGATGGGCGTGTGGTACATTGTGTACTGTCAGTGGTGTGCGGTGTGCTGGGTGCCTGATGGGGGTGTGGTACATTGTGTTCTGTCAGTGGTGTGCGGTGTGCTGGTTGCCTGATGGTGGTCTGGGACATTGTGTACTGTCAGTGGTGTGCGGTGTGCTGGGTGTCTGATGGGGGTGTGGTACATTGTGTACTGTCAGTGGTGTGTGGTGTGCTGGGTGTCTGATGGGGGTGTGGTACATTGTGTACTGTCAGTGGTGTGCGGTGTGCTGGGTGCCTGATGAGGGTGTGGTACATTGTGTACTGTCAGTGGTGTGTGGTGTGCTGGGTGTCTGATGGGGGTGTGGTACATTGTGTACTGTCAGTGGTGTGTGGTGTGCTGGGTGTCTGATGGGGGTGTGCAACATTGTGTACTGTCAGTGGTGTGTAGTGTGCTGGGTGTCTGATGGGGCTGTGGTACATTGTGTACTGTCAGTGGTGTGCAGTGTGCTGGGTGTCTCATGGGGGTGTGGTACATTGTGTCCTGTCAGTGGTGTGCGGTGTGCTGGGTGCCTGATGGGGATGTGGTACATTGTGTACTGTCAGTGGTGTGTGGTGTGCTGGGTGTCTGATGGTGGTGTGGTACATTGTGTACTGTCAGTGGTGTGTGGTGTGCTGGGTGTCTGATGGGGGTGTGCAACATTGTGTACTGTCAGTGGTGTGTGGTGTGCTGAGTGTCTGATGGGCTGTGGTACATTGTGTACTGTCAGTGGTGTGCGGTGTGCTGGGTGTCTGATGGGGGTGTGGTACATTGTGTACTGTCAGTGGTGTGCGGTGTGCTGGGTCCCTGATGGGGATGTGGTACATTGTGTACTGTCAGTGGTGTGCGGTGTGCTGAGTGTCTGATGGGGCTGTGGTACATTGTGTACTGTCAGTGGTGTGTGGTGTGCTGGGTGTCTGATGGGGGTGTGGTACATTGTGTACTGTCAGTGGTGTGCGGTGTGCTGAGTGTCTGATGGGGCTGTGGTACATTGTGTACTGTCAGTGGTGTGCGGTGTGCTGGGTGCCTGATGGGGGTGTGGTACATTGTGTACTGTCAGTGGTGTGCGGTGTGCTGGGTGTCTGATGGGGGTGAGGTACATTGTATACTGTCAGTGGTGTGCGGTGTGCTGGGTGTCTGATGGGGGTGAGGTACATTGTGTACTGTCAGTGGTGTGCGGTGTGCTGGGTGTCTGATGGGGGTGAGGTACATTGTGTACTGTCAGTGGTGTGCGGTGTGCTGAGTGTCTGATGGGGCTGTTGTACATTGTGTACTGTCAGTGGTGTGTGGTGTGCTGGGTGTCTGATGGGGGTGTGGTACATTGTGTGCTGTCAGTGGTGTGCGGTGTGCTGTGTCCCTGATGGGGGTGTGGTACATTGTGTACTGTGAGAGGTGAGCGGTGCGCTGGGTGTCTGATGGGGGTGTGGTACATTGTGTACTGTCAGTGGTATGCGGTGTGCTGGGTGTCTGATGGGGGTGTGGTACATTGTGTACTGTCAGTGGTATGCGGTGTGCTGAGTGTCTGATGGGGCTGTTGTACATTGTGTACTGTCAGTGGTGTGTGGTGTGCTGGGTGTCTGATGGGGGTGTGGTACATTGTGTGCTGTCAGTGGTGTGCGGTGTGCTGTGTCCCTGATGGGGGTGTGGTACATTGTGTACTGTCAGTGGTGTGCGGTGTGCTGGGTGTCTGATGGGGGTGTGGTACATTGTGTACTGTGAGAGGTGAGCGGTGCGCTGGGTGTCTGATGGGGGTGTGGTACATTGTGTACTGTCAGTGGTATGCGGTGTGCTGGGTGTCTGATGGGGGTGTGGTACATTGTGTACTGTCAGTGGTATGCGGTGTGCTGGGTGTCTGATGGGGGGTGTGGTACATTGTGTACTGTCAGTGGTGTGTGGTGTGCTGGGTGCCTGATGGGAGTGTGGTACATTGTGTACTGTCAGTGGTGTGCGGTGTGCTGGGTGTCTGATGGGGGTGTGGTACATTGTGTACTGTCAGTGGTGTGCGGTGAGCTGAGTGTCTGATGGGGGTGTAGTACATTGTGTACTGTCAGTGGTGTGTGGTGTGCTTGGTGTCTGATGGGGGTGTAGTACATTGTGTACTGTCAGTGGTGTGCGGTGTGCTGGGTGTCTGATGGGGGTGTGGTACATTGTGTACTGTCAGTGGTGTGCGGTGTGCTGGGTGTCTGATGGGGGTGTGGTACATTGTGTCCTGTCAGTGGTGTGCTGGGTGCCTGATGGGGCTGTGGTACATTGTGTACTGTCAGTGGTGTGCGGTGTGCTGGGTGTCTGATGGGGGTGTGGTACATTGTGTCCTGTCAGTGGTGTGCTGGGTGTCTGATGGGGCTGTGGTACATTGTGTACTGTCAGTGGTGTGCGGTGTGCTGGGTGTCTGATGGGGGTGTGGTACATTGTGTACTGTCAGTGGTGTGTGGTTTGCTGAGTGTCTGATGGGGGTGTGGTACATTGTGCACTGTCAGTGGTGTGTGGTGTGCTGGGTGCCTGATGGGGGTGTGGTACATTGTGTACTGTCAGTGGTGTGCGGTGTGCTGAGTGTCTGATGGGGCTGTGGTACATTGTGTACTGTCAGTGGTGTGTGGTGTGCTGGGTGCCTGATGGGGGTGTGGTACATTGTGTACTGTCAGTGGTGTGCGGTGTGCTAAGTGTCTGATGGGGGTGTGGTGCATTGTGTTCTGTCAGTGGTGTGTGTTGTGCTGGGTGTCTGATGGGGGTGTGGTGCATTGTGTACTGTCAGTGGTGTGCGGTGTGCTGGGTGTCTGATGGGGCTGTGGTACATTGTGTACTGTCAGTGGTGTGCGGTGCGCTGGGTGCCTGATGGGGATGTGGTACATTGTGTACTGTCAGTGGTGTGTGGTGTGCTGGTTGCCTGATGGGGGTCTGGTACATTGTGTACTCTCAGTGGTGTGCGGTGTGCTGGGTGTCTGATGGGGCTGTGGTACATTGTGTACTGTCAGTGGTGTGTGGTGTGCTGGGTGTCTGATGGGGGTGTGGTACATTGTGCACTGTCAGTGGTGTGTGGTGTGCTTGGTGTCTGATGGGGGTGTGGTACAGTGTGTACTGTCAGTGGTGTGCGGTGAGCTGGGTGCCTGATGGGGGTGTGGTACATTGTGTACTGTCAGTGGTGTGCGGGGTGCTGGGTGCATGATGGGGGTGTGGTACATTGTGTACTGTCAGTGGTGTGCGGTGTGCTGGGTGTCTGATGGGGGTGTGGTACATTGTGTATTGTCAGTGGTGTGCGGTGTGCTGGGTGTCTGATGGGGCTGTGGTACATTGTGTACTGTCCATGGTGTGTGGTGTGCTGGTTGCCTGATGGGGGTCTGGTACATTGTGTACTCTCAGTGGTGTGCGGTGTGCTGGGTGTCTGATGGGGGTGTGGTACATTGTGTACTGTCAGTGGTGTGTGGTGTGCTGGGTGCCTGATGGGACTGTGGTACATTGTGTACTGTCAGTGGTGTGCGGTGTGCTGGGTGTCTGATGGGGGTGTGGTACATTGTGTACTGTCAGTGGTGTGCGGTGTGCTGGGTGTCTGATGGGGGTGTGGTACATTGTGTACTGTCAGTGGTGTGCGGTGTGCTGGGTGTCTGATGGGGGTGTGGTACATTGTGTACTGTCAGTGGTGTGCGGTGTGCTGGGTGTCTGATGGGGGTGTGGTACATTGTGTACTGTCAGTGGTGTGCGGTGTGCTGGGTGTCAGATGGGGCTGTGGTACATTGTGTACTGTCAGTGGTGTCCGGTGTGCTGGGTGTCTGATGGGGTTGTGGTACATTGTGTACTGTCAGTGGTGTGCGGTGTGCTGGGTGTCTGATGGGAGTGTGGTACATTGTGTACTGTCAGTGGTGTGCGGTGTGCGGGGTGTCTGATGGGGGTGAGGTACATTGTGTACTGTCAGTGGTGTGCGGTGTGCTGGGTGTCTGATGGGGCTGTGGTACATTGTGTACTGTCCATGGTGTGTGGTGTGCTGGTTGCCTGATGGGGGTCTGGTACATTGTGTACTGTCAGTGGTGTGTGTTGTGCTGGGTGCCTGATGTGGGTGTGGTACATTGTGTACTGTCAGTGGTGTGCGGTCTGCTGGGTTCCTGATGGGGGTGTGGTACATTGTGTACTGTCAGTGGTGTGCGGTGTGCTTGGTGTCTGATGGGGGTGTGGTACATTGTGTACTGTCAGTGGTGTGTGGTGTGCTGGGTGTCTGATGGGGGTGTGGTACATTGTGTACTGTCAGTGGTGTGCGGTGCGCTGGGTGTCTGATGGGGGTGAGGTACATTGTGTATTGTCAGTGGTGTGCGGTGTGCTGGGTGTCTGATGGGGCTGTGGTACATTGTGTACTGTCAGTGGTGTGTGGTGTGCTGGTTGCCTGATGGGGGTCTGGTACATTGTGTACTCTCAGTGGTGTGCGGTGTGCTGGGTGTCTGATGGGGGTGTGGTACATTGTGTACTGTCAGTGGTGTGCGGTGTGCTGGGTGTCTGATGGGGCTGTGGTACATTGTGTACTGTCAGTGGTGTGCGGTGTGCTGGGTGTCTGATGGGGGTGTGGTACATTGTGTACTGTCAGTGGTGTGCGGTGTGCTGGGTGTCTGATGGGGGTGTGGTACATTGTGTACTGTCAGTGGTGTGCGGTGTGCTGGGTGTCAGATGGGGCTGTGGTACATTGTGTACTGTCAGTGGTGTGCGGTGTGCTGGGTGTCTGATGGGGTTGTGGTACATTGAGTACTGTCAGTAGTGTGCGGTGTGCTGGGTGTCTGATGGGGGTGTGGTACATTGTGTACTGTCAGTGGTGTGCGGTGTGCTGGGTGTCTGATGGGGGTGTGGTACATTGTGTACTGTCAGTGGTGTGTGGTGTGCTGGGTGTCTGATGGGGCTGTGGTACATTGTGTACTGTCAGTGGTGTGCGGTGTGCTGGGTGCCTGATGGGGGTGTGGTACATTGTGTAGTGTCAGTGGTGTGCGGTGCGCTGGGTGCCTGATGGGGGTGTGGTACATTGTGTACTGTCAGTGGTGTGTGGTGTGCTGGGTGTCTGATGGGGGTGTGGTACATTGTGTACTGTCAGTGGTGTGTGGTGTGCTGGGTGTCTGATGGGGGGTGTGGTACATTGTGTACTGTCAGTGGTGTGCGGTGTGCTGTGTGCTGATGGGGGTGTGGTACATTGTGTACTGTCAGTGGTGTGTGGTGTGCTGGGTGCCTGATGGGGGTGTGGTACATTTTGTACTGTCAGTGGTGTGTGGTGTGCTGGGTGTCTGATGGGGGTGTGGTACATTGTGTCCTGTCAGTGGTGTGCTGGGTGTCTGATGGGGCTGTGGTACATTGTGTACTGTCAGTGGTGTGTGGTGCCTGGTTGTCTGATGGGGCTGTGGTACATTGTGTACTGTCAGTGGTGTGTGGTGTCTGGTTGTCTGATGGGGGTGTGGTACATTGTGTACTGTCAGTGGTGTGCGGTGTGCTGGGTGTCTGATGGGGGTGTGGTACATTGTGTCCTGTCAGTGGTGTGTGGTGTCTGGGTGTCTGATGGGGGTGAGGTACATTGTGTACTGTCAGTGGTGTGTGGTGTGCTGGGTTTCTGATGGGAGTGTGGTACATTGTGTACTGTCAGTGGTGTGCGGTGTGCTGGGTGTCTGATGGGGGTGTGGTACATTGTGTACTGTCAGTGGTGTGCGGTGTGCTGGGTGTCTGATGGGGGTGTGGTACATTGTGTACTGTCAGTGGTGTGCGGTGTGCTGGGTGCCTGATGGGGGTGTGGTACATTGTGTACTGTCAGTGGTGTGCGGTGTGCTGGGTGTCTGATGGGGGTGTGGTACATTGTGTACTGTCAGTGGTGTGCGGTGTGCTGGGTGTCTGATGAGGATGTGGTACATTGTGTACTGTCAGTGGTGTGTGCAGTGTGCTGGGTGCCTGATGGGGGTGTGGTACATTGTGTACTGTCAGTGGTGTGTGGTGTGCTGGGTGTCTGATGGGGCTGTGGTACATTGTGTACTGTCAGTGGTGTGCGGTGTGCTGGGTGTCTGATGGGGGTGTGGTACATTGTGTACTGTCAGTGGTGTGCGGTGTGCTGGGTGTCTGATGGGGCTGTGGTACATTGTGTACTGTCAGTGGTGTGCGGTGTGCTGGGTGTCTGATGGGGGTGTGGTACATTGTGTACTGTCAGTGGTGTGCGGTGAGCTGGGTCCCTGATGGGATTGTGGTACATTGTGTACTGTCAGTGGTGTGTGGTGTGCTGGGTGTCTGATGGGGCTGTGGTACATTGTGTCCTGTCAGTGGTGTGCGGTGTGCTGGGTGTCTGATGGGGGTGTGGTACATTGTGTACTGTCAGTGATGTGTGGTGTGCTGGGTGTCTGATGGGGGTGTGGTACATTGTGTACTGTCAGTGGTGTGCGGTGTGCTGGGTGTCTGATGGGGGTGTGGTACATTGTGTACTGTCAGTGGTGTGCGGTGTGCTGGGTGACTGATGGGGCTGTGGTACATTGTGTACTGTCAGTGGTGTGCGGTGTGCTGTTTGCCTGATGAGGGTGTGGTACATTGTGTACTGTCATTGGTGTGCGGTGTGCTGTGTGCCTGATGGGGATGTGGTACATTGTGTACTGTCAGTGGTGTGCGGTGTGCTGGGTGCCTGATGGGGATGTGGTACATTGTGTACTGTCAGAGGTGTGCGGTGTGCTGGGTGTCTGATGAGGATGTGGTACATTGGGTACTGTCAGTGGTGTGCGGTGTGCTGGGTGCCTGATGAGGGTGTGGTACATTGTGTACTGTTAGTGGTGTGTGGTGTGCTGGGTGTCTGACGGGGGTGTGGTACATTGTGTACTGTCAGTGGTGTGCGGTGTGCTGGGTGTCTGATGGGGCTGTGGCACATTGTGTACTGTCAGTAGTGTGTGGTGTGCTGGGTGTCTGATGGGTGTGTGGTACATTGTGTACTGTCAGTGGTGTGCGGTGTGCTGGGTGTCTGATGGGGCTGTGGTACATTGTGTACTGTCAGTGGTGTGTGGTGAGCTGCGTCCTTGATGGGATTGTGGTACACTGTGTACTGTCAGTGGTGTGTGGTGTGCTGGGTGTCTAATGGGGGTGAGGTACATTGTGTACTGTCAGTGGTGTGCGGAGTGCTGGGTGTCTGATGGGGGTGTGGTACATTGTGTACTGTCAGTGGTGTGCGGTGTGCTGGGTGTCTGATGGGGGTGTGGTACGTTGTGTACTGTCAGTGGTGTGCTGGGTGTCTGATGGGAGTGTGGTACATTGTGTACTGTCAGTGGTGTGCGATGTGCTGGGTGTCTGATGGGGGTGTGGAACATTGTGTACTGTCAGTGGTGTGCGGTGAGCTGGGTTTCTGATGGGGGTGTGGTACATTGTGTACTGTCAGTGGTGTGCGGTGTGCTGGGTGTCTCATTAGGCTGTGATACATTGTGTACTGTCAGTGGTGTGCGGTGTGCTGGGTGCCTGATGGGGTTGTGGTGCATTGTGTACTGTCAGTGGTATGTGGTGTGCTGGGTGTCTCATTAGGCTGTGGTACATTGTGTACTGTCAGTGGTGTGCGGTGTGCTGGGTGTCTCATTAGGCTGTGGTACATTGTGTACTGTCAGTGGTGTGCGGTGTGCTGGGTGCTGATGGGGGTGTGGTACATTGTGTACTGTCAGTGGTGTGTGGTGTGCTGGGTGCCTGATGGGGGTGTGGTACATTTTGTACTGTCAGTGGTGTGTGGTGTGCTGGGTGTCTGATGGGGGTGTGGTACATTGTGTCCTGTCAGTGGTGTGCTGGGTGTCTGATGGGGCTGTGGTACATTGTGTACTGTCAGTGGTGTGTGGTGTCTGGTTGTCTGATGGGGCTGTGGTACATTGTGTACTGTCAGTGGTGTGTGGTGTCTGGTTGTCTGATGGGGGTGTGGTACATTGTGTACTGTCAGTGGTGTGCGGTGTGCTGGGTGTCTGATGGGGGTGTGGTACATTGTGTCCTGTCAGTGGTGTGTGGTGTCTGGGTGTCTGATGGGGGTGTGGTACATTGTGTACTGTCAGTGGTGTGCGGTGTGCTGGGTGTCTGATGGGGGTGTGGTACATTGTGTACTGTCAGTGGTGTGCGGTGTGCTGGGTGCCTGATGGGGGTGTGGTACATTGTGTACTGTCAGTGGTGTGCGGTGTGCTGGGTGTCTGATGGGGGTGTGGTACATTGTGTACTGTCAGTGGTGTGCGGTGTGCTGGGTGTCTGATGAGGATGTGGTACATTGTGTACTGTCAGTGGTGTGTGCAGTGTGCTGGGTGCCTGATGGGGGTGTGGTACATTGTGTACTGTCAGTGGTGTGCGGTGTGCTGGGTGTCTGATGGGGCTGTGGTACATTGTGTACTGTCAGTGGTGTGCGGTGTGCTGGGTGTCTGATGGGGGTGTGGTACATTGTGTACTGTCAGTGGTGTGCGGTGAGCTGGGTCCCTGATGGGATTGTGGTACATTGTGTACTGTCAGTGGTGTGTGGTGTGCTGGGTGTCTGATGGGGCTGTGGTACATTGTGTCCTGTCAGTGGTGTGCGGTGTGCTGGGTGTCTGATGGGGGTGTGGTACATTGTGTACTGTCAGTGATGTGTGGTGTGCTGGGTGTCTGATGGGGGTGTGGTACATTGTGTACTGTCAGTGGTGTGCGGTGTGCTGGGTGTCTGATGGGGGTGTGGTACATTGTGTACTGTCAGTGGTGTGCGGTGTGCTGGGTGACTGATGGGGCTGTGGTACATTGTGTACTGTCAGTGGTGTGCGGTGTGCTGTTTGCCTGATGAGGGTGTGGTACATTGTGTACTGTCATTGGTGTGCGGTGTGCTGTGTGCCTGATGGGGATGTGGTACATTGTGTACTGTCAGTGGTGTGCGGTGTGCTGGGTGCCTGATGGGGATGTGGTACATTGTGTACTGTCAGAGGTGTGCGGTGTGCTGGGTGTCTGATGAGGATGTGGTACATTGGGTACTGTCAGTGGTGTGCGGTGTGCTGGGTGCCTGATGAGGGTGTGGTACATTGTGTACTGTTAGTGGTGTGTGGTGTGCTGGGTGTCTGACGGGGGTGTGGTACATTGTGTACTGTCAGTGGTGTGCGGTGTGCTGGGTGTCTGATGGGGCTGTGGCACATTGTGTACTGTCAGTAGTGTGTGGTGTGCTGGGTGTCTGATGGGTGTGTGGTACATTGTGTACTGTCAGTGGTGTGCGGTGTGCTGGGTGTCTGATGGGGCTGTGGTACATTGTGTACTGTCAGTGGTGTGTGGTGAGCTGGGTCCTTGATGGGATTGTGGTACACTGTGTACTGTCAGTGGTGTGTGGTGTGCTGGGTGTCTAATGGGGGTGAGGTACATTGTGTACTGTCAGTGGTGTGCGGAGTGCTGGGTGTCTGATGGGGGTGTGGTACATTGTGTACTGTCAGTGGTGTGCGGTGTGCTGGGTGTCTGATGGGGGTGTGGTACGTTGTGTACTGTCAGTGGTGTGCTGGGTGTCTGATGGGAGTGTGGTACATTGTGTACTGTCAGTGGTGTGCGATGTGCTGGGTGTCTGATGGGGGTGTGGAACATTGTGTACTGTCAGTGGTGTGCGGTGAGCTGGGTTTCTGATGGGGGTGTGGTACATTGTGTACTGTCAGTGGTGTGCGGTGTGCTGGGTGTCTCATTAGGCTGTGATACATTGTGTACTGTCAGTGGTGTGCGGTGTGCTGGGTGCCTGATGGGGTTGTGGTACATTGTGTACTGTCAGTGCTGTGTGGTGTGCTGGGTGTCTCATTAGGCTGTGGTACATTGTGTACTGTCAGTGGTGTGCGGTGTGCTGGGTGTCTCATTAGGCTGTGGTACATTGTGTACTGTCAGTGGTGTGCGGTGTGCTGGGTGCCTGATGGGGGTGTGGAACATTGTGTACTGTCAGTGGTGTGCGGTGTGCTGGGTGTCTGATGGGAGTGTAGTACATTGTGTACTGTCAGTGGTGTGTGGTGTGCTGGGTGTCTCATTAGGCTGTGGTACATTGTGTACTGTCAGTGGTGTGCGGTGTGCTGGGTGCCTGATGGGTGTATGGTACATTGTGCACTGTCAGTGGTGTGTGGTGTGCTGGGTGTCTCATTAGGCTGTGGTACATTGTGTACTGTCAGTGGTGTGTGGTGTGCTGGGTGCCTGATGGGTGTATGGTACATTGTGTACTGTCAGTGGTGTGCGGTGTGCTGGGTGCCTGATGGGGGTGTGGAACATTGTGTACTGTCAGTGGTGTGCGGTGTGCTGGGTGTCTGATGGGAGTGTGGTACATTGTGTACTGTCAGTGGTGTGCGGTGTGCTGGGTGCCTGATGGGTGTATGGTACATTGTGCACTGTCAGTGGTGTGTGGTGTGCTGGGTGTCTGATGGGGCTGTGGTACATTGTGTACTGTCAGTTGTGTGCGGTCTGCTGGGTGTCTGATGGGGGTGTGGTACATTGTGTACTGTCAGTGGTGTGTGGTGTGCTGAGTGTCTGAGGGGGCTGTGGTACATTGTGACCTGTCAGTGGTGTGCGGTGTGCTGGGTGTCTGATGGGGCTGTGGTACATTGTGTACTGTCAGTGGTGTGTGGTGTGCTGGATGTCTGATGGGGGTGAGGTACATTGTGTACTGTCAGTGGTGTGCGGTGTGCTGGGTGTCTGATGGGGGTGTGGTACATTGTGAACTGTCAGTGGTGTGCGGTGTGCTGGGTGTCTGATGGGGGTGTGGTACATTGTGTACTGTCAGTGGTGTGCGGTGTGCTGGGTGCCTGATGGGGGTGTGATACATTGTGTACTGTCAGTGGTGTGCGGTGTGCTGGGTGCCTGATGGGGCTGTGGTACATTGTGTACTGTCAGTGGTGTGCGGTGTGCTGGGTGACTGATGGGGCTGTGGTACATTGTGTACTGTCAGTGGTGTGTGGTGTGCTGGGTGACTGATGGGGGTGTGGTACATTGTGTACTGTCAGTGGTGTGCGGTGTGCTGGGTGTCTGATGGGGGTGTGGTACATTGTGTACTGTCAGTGGTGTGCGGTGTGCTGGGTGACTGATGGGGGTGTGGTACATTGTGTACTGTCAGTGGTGTGCGGTGTGCTGGGTGTCTGATGGGGCTGTGGTACATTGTGTACTGTCAGTGGTGTGTGGTGAGCTGGGTCCTTGATGGGATTCTGGTACACTGTGTACTGTCAGTGGTGTGTGGTGTGCTGGGTGTCTAATGGGGGTGAGGTACATTGTGTACTGTCAGTGGTGTGCGGAGTGCTGGTTGTCTGATGGGGGTGTGGTACATTGTGTACTGTCAGTGGTGTGCGGTGTGCTGGGTGTCTGATGGGGGTGTGGTATGTTGTGTACTGTCAGTGGTGTGCTGGGTGTCTGATGGGAGTGTGGTACATTGTGTACTGTCAGTGGTGTGCGGTGTGCTGGGTGTCTGATGGGGGTGTGGAACATTGTGTACTGTCAGTGGTGTGCTGGGTGTCTGATGGGGGTGTGGTACATTGTGTACTGTCAGTGGTGTGCGGTGTGCTGGGTGTCTCATTAGGCTGTGATACATTGTGTACTGTCAGTGGTGTGCGGTGTGCTGGGTGTCTGATGGGAGTGTGGTACATTGTGTACTGTCAGTGGTGTGCGGTGTGCTGGGTGTCTGATGGGGGTGTGGAACATTGTGTACTGTCAGTGGTGTGCTGGGTGTCTGATGGGGGTGTGGTACATTGTGTACTGTCAGTGGTGTGCGGTGTGCTGGGTGTCTCATTAGGCTGTTATACATTGTGTACTGTCAGTGGTGTGCGGTGTGCTGGGTGCCTGATGGGGTTGTGGTACATTGTGTACTGTCAGTGGTGTGTGGTGTGCTGGGTGTCTCATTAGGCTGTGGTACATTGTGTACTGTCAGTGGTGTGCGGTGTGCTGGGTGTCTCATTAGGCTGTGGTACATTGTGTACTGTCAGTGGTGTGCGGTGTGCTGGGTGCCTGATGGGGGTGTGGAACATTGTGTACTGTCAGTGGTGTGCGGTGTGCTGGGTGTCTGATGGGAGTGTGGTACATTGTGTACTGTCAGTGGTGTGCGGTGTGCTGGGTGCCTGATGGGTGTATGGTACATTGTGCACTGTCAGTGGTGTGTGGTGTGCTGGGTGTCTGATGGGGCTGTGGTACATTGTGTACTGTCAGTGGTGTGCGGTGTGCTGGGTGTCTGATGGGGGTGTGGTACATTGTGTACTGTCAGTGGTGTGTGGTGTGCTGAGTGTCTGAGGGGGCTGTGGTACATTGTGACCTGTCAGTGGTGTGCGGTGTGCTGGGTGTCTGATGGGGCTGTGGTACATTGTGTACTGTCAGTGGTGTGTGGTGTGCTGGATGTCTGATGGGGGTGAGGTACATTGTGTACTGTCAGTGGTGTGCGGTGTGCTGGGTGTCTGATGGGGGTGCGGTACATTGTGAACTGTCAGTGGTGTGCGGTGTGCTGGGTGTCTGATGGGGGTGAGGTACATTGTGTACTGTCAGTGGTGTGCGGTGTGCTGGGTGTCTGATGGGGGTGTGGTACATTGTGTACTGTCAGTGGTGTGTGGTGTGCTGGGTGCCTGATGGGGGTTTGGTACATTGTGTACAGTCAGTGGTGTGCGGTGTGCTGGGTGCCTGATGGGGCTGTGGTACATTGTGTACTGTCAGTGGTTTGTGGTGAGCTGGGTGTCTGATGGGGCTGTGGAACATTGTGTACTGTCAGTGGTGTGCGGTGTGCTGGGTGTTTGATGGGGGTGTGGTACATTGTGTACTGTCAGTGGTGTGTGGTGTGCTGTGTCCCTGATGGGGGTGTGGTACATTGTGTACTGTCAGTGGTGTGCGGTGTGCTGGGTGTCTGATGGGGTTGTGGTACATTGTGTACTGTCAGTGGTGTGCGGTGTGCTGGTTGTCTGATGGGGGTGTGGTACATTGTGTACTGTCAGTGGTGTGCGGTGTGCTGGGTCTCTGATGGGGGTGTGGTACATTGTGTACTGTCAGCGGTGTGTGGTGTGCTGGGTGTCTGATGGGGGTGTGGTACATTGTGTACTGTCAGTGGTTTGTGGTGTGCTGGGTGTCTGATGGGGGGTGTGGTACATTGTGTACTGTCAGTGGTGTGCGGTGTGCTGGGTGCTGATGGGGGTGTGGTACATTGTGTACTGTCAGTGGTGTGTGGTGTGCTGGGTGCCTGATGGGGGTGTGGTACATTTTGTACTGTCAGTGGTGTGTGGTGTGCTGGGTGTCTGATGGGGGTGTGGTACATTGTGTCCTGTCAGTGGTGTGCTGGGTGTCTGATGGGGCTGTGGTACATTGTGTCCTGTCAGTGGTGTGTGGTGTCTGGGTGTCTGATGGGGGTGTGGTACATTGTGTACTGTCAGTGGTGTGCGGTGTGCTGGGTGTCTGATGGGGGTGTGGTACATTGTGTACTGTCAGTGGTGTGCGGTGTGCTGGGTGTCTGATGGGGGTGTGGTACATTGTGTACTGTCAGTGGTGTGCGGTGTGTTGGGTGTCTGATGGGGGTGTGGTACATTGTGTACTGTCAGTGGTGTGCGGTGTGCTGGGTGTCTGATGAGGATGTGGTACATTGTGTACTGTCAGTGGTGTGTGCAGTGTGCTGGGTGCCTGATGGGGGTGTGGTACATTGTGTACTGTCAGTGGTGTGTGGTGTGCTGGGTGTCTGATGGGGCTGTGGTACATTGTGTACTGTCAGTGGTGTGTGGTGAGCTGGGTCCCTGATGGGATTGTGGTACATTGTGTACTGTCAGTGGTGTGTGGTGTGCTGGGTGTCTGATGGGGCTGTGGTACATTGTGTCCTGTCAGTGGTGTGCGGTGTGCTGGGTGTCTGATGGGGGTGTGGTACATTGTGTACTGTCAGTGATGTGTGGTGTGCTGGGTGTCTGATGGGGGTGTGGTACATTGTGTACTGTCAGTGGTGTGCGGTGTGCTGGGTGTCTGATGGGGGTGTGGTACATTGTGTACTGTCAGTGGTGTGCGGTGTGCTGGGTGCCTGATGGGGCTGTGGTACATTGTGTACTGTCAGTGGTGTGCGGTGTGCTGTTTGCCTGATGGGGGTGTGGTACATTGTGTACTGTCATTGGTGTGCGGTGTGCTGTGTGCCTGATGGGGATGTGGTACATTGTGTACTGTCAGTGGTGTGCGGTGTGCTGGGTGTCTGATGAGGATGTGGTACATTGTGTACTGTCAGTGGTGTGCGGTGTGCTGGGTGTCTGATGAGGATGTGGTACATTGTGTACTGTCAGTGGTGTGCGGTGTGCTGTGTGCCTGATGGGGATGTGGTACATTGTGTACTGTCAGTGGTGTGCGGTGTGCTGGGTGTCTGATGAGGATGTGGTACATTGTGTACTGTCAGTGGTGTGCGGTGTGCTGGGTGCCTGATGGGGCTGTGGTACATTGTGTACTGTCAGTGGTGTGCGGTGTGCTGTTTGCCTGATGGGGGTGTGGTACATTGTGTACTGTCAGTGGTGTGCGGTGTGCTGGGTGTCTGATGGGGGTGTGGTACATTGTGTACTGTCAGTGGTGTGCGGTGTGCTGGGTGCCTGATGGGGGTCTGGTACATTGTGTACTGTCAGTGGTGTGTGGTGTGCTGGGTGTCTGATGGGGGTGTGGTACATTGTGTACTGTCAGTGGTGTGCGGTGTGCTGGGTGCCTGATGGGGGTCTGGTACATTGTGTACTGTCAGTGGTGTGCGGTGTGCTGGGTGTCTGACGGGGGTGTGGTACATTGTGTACTGTCAGTGGTGTGCGGTGTGCTGGGTGCCTGATGGGGGTGTGGTACATTGTGTACTGTCAGTGGTGTGCAGTGTGCTGGGTGTCTGATGGGGGTGTGGTACATTGTGTACTGTTAGTGGTGTGTGGTGTGCTGCGTGTCTGACGGGGGTGTGGTACATTGTGTACTGTCAGTGGTGTGCGGTGTGCTGGGTGTCTGATGGGGCTGTGGCACATTGTGTACTGTCAGTAGTGTGTGGTGTGCTGGGTGTCTGATGGGTGTGTGGTACATTGTGTACTGTCAGTGGTGTGCGGTGTGCTGGGTGTCTGATGGGGCTGTGGTACATTGTGTACTGTCAGTGGTGTGTGGTGAGCTGGGTCCTTGATGGGATTGTAGTACACTGTGTACTGTCAGTGGTGTGTGGTGTGCTGGGTGTCTAATGGGGGTGAGGTACATTGTGTACTGTCAGTGGTGTGCGGAGTGCTGGGTGTCTGATGGGGGTGTGGTACATTGTGTACTGTCAGTGGTGTGCGGTGTGCTGGGTGTCTGATGGGGGTGTGGTACGTTGTGTCCTGTCAGTGGTGTGCTGGGTGTCTGATGGGAGTGTGGTACATTGTGTACTGTCAGTGGTGTGCGGTGTGCTGGGTGTCTGATGGGGGTGTGGAACATTGTGTACTGTCAGTGGTGTGCTGGGTGTCTGATGGGGGTGTGGAACATTGTGTACTGTCAGTGCTGTGCGGTGTGCTGGGTGTCTGATGGGGGTGTGGTACATTGTGTACTGTCAGTGGTGTGCGGTGTGCTGGGTGTCTCATTAGGCTGTGGTACATTGTGTACTGTCAGTGGTGTGCGGTGTGCTGGGTGCCTGATGGGGGTGTGGAACATTGTGTACTGTCAGTGGTGTGCGGTGTGCTGGGTGTCTGATGGGAGTGTGGTACATTGTGTACTGTCAGTGGTGTGTGGTGTGCTGGGTGTCTCATTAGGCTGTGGTACATTGTGTACTGTCAGTGGTGTGCGGTGTGCTGGGTGCCTGATGGGTGTATGGTACATTGTGCACTGTCAGTGGTGTGTGGTGTGCTGGGTGTCTGATGGGGCTGTGGTACATTGTGTACTGTCAGTGGTGTGTGGTGTGCTGAGTGTCTGAGGGGGCTGTGGTACATTGTGACCTGTCAGTGGTGTGCGGTGTGCTGGGTGTCTGATGGGGCTGTGGTACATTGTGTACTGTCAGTGGTGTGTTGTGTGCTGGATGTCTGATGGGGGGTGTGGTACATTGTGTACTGTCAGTGGTGTGCGGTGTGCTGGGTGTCTGATGGGGGTGCGGTACATTGTGTACTGTCAGTGGTGTGCGGTGTGCTGGGTGTCTGATGGGGGTGAGGTACATTGTGTACTGTCAGTGGTGTGCGGTGTGCTGGGTGTCTGATGGGGGTGTGGTACATTGTGTACTGTCAGTGGTGTGCGGTGTGCTGGGTGCCTGATGGGGGTGTGGTACATTGTGTACTGTCAGTGGTGTGTGGTGTGCTGGCTGCCTGATGGGGGTGTGGTACATTGTGTACAGTCAGTGGTGTGCGGTGTGCTGGGTGCCTGATGGGGCTGTGGTACATTGTGTACTGCCAGTGGTGTGTGGTGTGCTGGGTGTCTGATGAGGATGTGGTACATTGGGTACTGTCAGTGGTGTGTGGTGTGCTGGGTGTCTGATGAGGATGTGGTACATTGGGTACTGTCAGTGGTGTGCGATGTGCTGGGTGCCTGATGAGGGTGTGGTACATTGTGTACTGTTAGTGGTGTGTGGTGTGCTGGGTGTCTGACGGGGGTGTGGTACATTGTGTACTGTCAGTGGTGTGCGGTGTGCTGGGTGTCTGATGGGGCTGTGGCACATTGTGTACTGTTAGTAGTGTGTGGTGTGCTGGGTGTCTGATGGGTGTGTGGTACATTGTGTACTGTCAGTGGTGTGCGGTGTGCTGGGTGTCTGATGGGGCTGTGGTACATTGTGTACTGTCAGTGGTGTGTGGTGAGCTGGGTCATTGATG
Source organism: Scyliorhinus torazame (assembly GCF_047496885.1). Classification (NCBI taxonomy): domain Eukaryota; kingdom Metazoa; phylum Chordata; class Chondrichthyes; order Carcharhiniformes; family Scyliorhinidae; genus Scyliorhinus; species Scyliorhinus torazame. The sequence goes on from NW_027307845.1 coordinate 391,783, forward strand.
GGATTGTGGTACATTGTGTACTGTCAGTGGTGTGTGGTGTGCTGGGTGTCTAATGGGGGTGTGGTACATTGTGTACTGTCAGTGGTGTGCGGTGTGCTGGGTGTCTGATGGGGGTGTGGTACGTTGTGTACTGTCAGTGGTGTGCTGGGTGTCTGATGGGAGTGTGGTACATTGTGTACTGTCAGTGGTGTGCGGTGTGCTGGGTGTCTGATGGGGGTGTGGAACATTTTGTACTGTCAGTGGTGTGCTGGGTGTCTGATGGGGGTGTGGTACATTGTGTACTGTCAGTGGTGTGCGGTGTGCTGGGTGTCTCATTAGGCTGTGATACATTGTGTACTGTCAGTGGTGTGCGGTGTGCTGGGTGCCTGATGGGGTTGTGGTACATTGTGCACTGTCAGTGGTGTGTGGTGTGCTGGGTGTCTCATTAGGCTGTGGTACATTGTGTACTGTCAGTGGTGTGCGGTGTGCTGGGTGTCTGATGGGGGTGTGGTACATTGTGTACTGTCAGTGGTCTGCGGTGTGCTGGGTGTCTGATGGGGCTGTGGTACATTGTGTACTGTCAGTGGTGTGCGGTGTGCTGGGTGTCTGATGGGAGTGTGGTACATTGTGTACTGTCAGTGGTGTGTGGTGTGCTGGGTGTCTGATGGGGCTGTGGTACATTGTGTACTGTCAGTGGTGTGTGGTGTGCTGGGTGTCTCATTAGGCTGTGGTACATTGTGTACTGTCAGTGGTGTGCGGTGTGCTGGGTGCCTGATGGGTGTATGGTACATTGTGCACTGTCAGTGGTGTGTGGTGTGCTGGGTGTCTGATGGGGCTGTGGTACATTGTGTACTGTCAGTGGTGTGTGGTGTGCTGAGTGTCTGAGGGGGCTGTGGTACATTGTGACCTGTCAGTGGTGTGCGGTGTGCTGGGTGTCTGATGGGACTGTGGTACATTGTGTACTGTCAGTGGTGTGTGGTGTGCTGGATGTCTGATGGGGGGTGTGGTACATTGTGTACTGTCAGTGGTGTGCGGTGTGCTGGGTGTCTGATGGGGGTGCGGTAGATTGTGTACTGTCAGTGGTGTGCGGTGTGCTGGGTGTCTGATGGGGGTGAGGTACATTGTGTACTGTCAGTGGTGTGCGGTGTGCTGGGTGTCTGATGGGGGTGTGGTACATTGTGTACTGTCAGTGGTGTGCGGTGTGCTGGGTGCCTGATGGGGGTGTGGTACATTGTGTACTGTCAGTGGTGTGTGGTGTGCTGGGTGCCTGATGGGGGTGTGGTACATTGTGTACTGTCAGTGGTGTGCGGTGTGCTGGGTGCCTGATGGGGGTGTGGTACATTGTGTACTGTCAGTGGTGTGCGGTGTGCTGGGTGTCTGATGGGGGTGTGGTACAGTGTGTACTGTCAGTGGTGTGTGGTGTGCTGGGTGTCTGATGGGGCTGTGGTACATTATGTACTGTCAGTGGTGTGCGGTGTGCTGGGTGCCTGATGGGGGTGTGGTACATTGTGTACTGTCAGTGGTGTGTGGTGTGCTGCGTCCCTGATGGGGGTGTGGTACATTGTGTACTGTCAGTGGTGTGCGGTGTGCTGGGTGTCTGATGGGGGTGTGGTACATTGTGTACTGTCAGTGGTGTGTGGTGTGCTGGGTGTCTGATGGGGGTGTGGTACATTGTGTACTGTCAGTGGTGTGTGGTGTGCTGGGTGTCTGATGGGGGTGTGGTACATTGTGTACTGTCAGTGGTGTGTGGTGTGCTGGGTGCCTGATGGGGGTGTGGTACATTGTGTACAGTCAGTGGTGTGCGGTGTGCTGGGTGCCTGATGGGGCTGTGGTACATTGTGTACTGTCAGTGGTGTGCGGTGTGCTGGGTGTCTGATGGGGGTGTGGTACATTGTGTACTGCCAGTGGTGTGTGGTGAGCTGGGTGTCTGATGGGGCTGTGGAACATTGTGTACTGTCAGTGGTGTGCGGTGTGCTGGGTGTCTGATGGGGCTGTGGTACATTGTGTACTGCCAGTGGTGTGCGGTGTGCTGGGTGTCTGATGGGGCTGTGGTACATTGTGTACTGTCAGTGGTGTGTGGCGTGCTGGGTGTCTGATGAGGATGTGGTACATTGTGTACTGTCAGTGGTATGTGGTGTGCTGGGTGTCTGATGGGGGTGTGGTACATTGTGTACTGTCAGTGGTGTGTGGTGTGCTGGGTGTCTGATGGGGGTGTGGTACATTGTGTACTGTCAGTGGTGTGCGGTGTGCTGGGTGCCTGATGGGGGTGTGGTACATTGTGTACTGTCAGTGGTGTGCGGTGTGCTGGGTGCCTGATGGGGGTGTGGTACATTGTGTACTGTCAGTGGTGTGCGGTGTGCTGGGTGTCTGATGGGGGTGTGGCACATTGTGTACTGTCAGTGGTGTGCGGTGTGCTGGGTGTCTGATGGGGGTGTGGTACATTGTGTACTGTCAGTGGTGTGCGGTGTGCTGGGTGTCTGATGGGGGTGTGGCACATTGTGTACTGTCAGTGGTGTGCGGTGTGCTGGGTGTCTGATGGGGGTGTGGTACATTGTGTACTGTCAGTGGTGTGCGGTGTGCTGGGTGTCTGATGGGGCTGTGGTACATTGTGTCCTGTCTGTGGTGTGTGGTGTGCTGGGTGTCTGATGGGGGTGTGGTACATTGTGTACTGTCAGTGGTGTGTGGTGTGCTGGGTGCCTGATGGGGCTGTGGTACATTGTGTACTGTCAGTGGTGTGCGGTGTGCTGTGTCCCTGATGGGGGTGTGGTACATTGTGTACTGTCAGTGGTGTGCGGTGTGCTGGGTGTTTGATGGGGGTGTGGTACATTGTGTACTGTCAGTGGTGTGCGGTGTGCTGGGTGTCTGATGGGGGTGTGGTACATTGTGTACTGTCAGTGGTGTGTGGTGAGCTGGGTGCCTGATGGGGGTGTGGTACATTGTGTACTGTCAGTGGTGTGCGGTGTGCTGTGTCCCTGATGGGGTTGTGGTACATTGTGTACTGTAAGTGGTGTGTGGTGTGCTGGGTGCCTGATGGGGGTGTGGTACATTGTGTACTGTCAGTGGTGTGCGGTGTGCTGGGTGCCTGATGGGGGTGTGGTACATTGTGTACTGTCAGTGGTGTGTGGTGTGCTGGGTGTCTGATGGGGGTGAGGTACATTGTGTACTGTCAGTGGTGTGCGGTGTGCTGGGTGTCTGATGGGGCTGTGGTACATTGTGTACTGTCAGTGGTGTGTGGTGTGCTGGGTGTCTGATGGGGGTGAGGTACATTGTGTACTGTCAGTGGTGTGTGGTCTGCTGGGTATCTGATGGGGGTGTGGTACATTGTGTACTGTCAGTGGTGTGCGGTGTGCTGGGTGTCTGATGGGGCTGTGGTACATTGTGTACTTCAGTGGTGTGTGGTGTGCTGGGTGTCTGATGGGGGTGAGGTACATTGTGTACTGTCAGTGGTGTGCGGTGTGCTGGGTGTCTGATGGGGGTGTGGTACATTGTATACTGTCAGTAGTGTGCGGTGTGCTGGGTATCTGATGGGGGTGTGGTACATTGTGTACTGTCAGTGGTGTGCGGTGAGCTGGGTGCCTGATGGGGCTGTGGTACATTGTGTACTGTCAGTGGTGTGCGGTGAGCTGGGTGTCTGATGGGGGTGTGTTACATTGTGTACTGTCAGTGGTGTGCGGTGTGCTGGGTGCCTGATGGGGCTGTGGTACATTGTGTACTGTCAGTGGTGTGCGGTGTGCTGGGTGCCTGATGGGGCTGTGGTACATTGTGTACTGTCAGTGGTGTGCGGTGTGCTGGGTGCTTGATGGGGGTGTGGTACATTGTGTACTGTCAGTGGTGTGTGGTGTGCTGGGTGTCTGATGGGGGTGTGGTACATTGTGTACTGACAGTGGTGTGCGGTGTGCTGGGTGCCTGATGGGGGTGTGGTACATTGTGTACTGTCAGTGGTCTGCGGTGTGCTGGGTGTCTGATGGGGGTGTGGTACATTGTGTACTGTCAGTTGTGTGCGGTGAGCTGGGTACCTGATGGGGGGTGAGGTACATTGTGTACTGCCAGTGGTGTGCGGTGTGCTGGGTGTCTGATGGGGGTGTGGTACATTGTGTACTGTCAGTGGTGTGCGGTGTGCTGGTTGCCTGATGGGGGTGTGGTACATTGTGTACTGTCAGTGGTGTGTGGTGCGCTGGGTCCCTGATGGGGCTGTGGTACATTGTGTACTGTCAGTGGTGTGCGGTGTGCTGGTTGCCTGATGGGGGTCTGGTACATTGAGTACTGTCAGTGGTGTGCGGTGTGCTGGCTGTCTGATGGGGGTGTGGTACATTGTGTACTGTCAGTGGTGTGCGGTGTGCTGGGTGCCTGATGGGGGTGTGGGACATTGTGTACTGTCAGTGGTGTGTGGTGTGCTGGGTGCCTGATGGGGGTGTGGGACATTGTGTACTGTCAGTGGTGTGCGGTGTGCTGGGTGCCTGATGGGGGTGTGGTACAATGTGTACTGTCAGTGGTGTGTGGTGTGCTGGGCGCCTGATGGGGGTGTGGTACATTGTGTACTGTCAGTGGTGTGTGGTGTGCTGGGCGCCTGATGGGGGTGTGGTACAATGTGTACTGTCAGTGGTGTGTGGTGTGCTGGGCGCCTGATGGGGGTGTGGTACATTGTGTACTGTCAGTGGTGTGCGGTGTGCTGGGTGCCTGATGGGGGTGTGGGACATTGTGTACTGTCAGTGGTGTGTGGTGTGCTGGGTGTCTGATGGGGGTGTGGTACATTGTGTACTGTCAGTGGTGTGTGGTGTGCTGGGTGTCTGATGGGGGTGTGGTACATTGTGTACTGTCAGTGGTGTGCGGTGTGCTGGGTGTCTGATGGGGGTGTGGTACATTGTGTACTGTCAGTGGTGTGCGGTGTGCTGGGTGTCTGATGGGGGTGTGGTACATTGTGTACTGTCAGTGGTGTGCAGTGTGCTGTGTGCCTGATGGGGCTGTGGTACATTGTGTACTGTCAGTGGTGTGTGGTGTGCTGGGTGTCTGATGGGGGTGTGGTACATTGTGTACTTTCAGTGGTGTGCGGTGTGCTGGGTGCCTGATGGGGGTGTGGTACATTGTGTACTGTCAGTGGTGTGTGGTGTGCTGGGTGCCTGATGGGGGTGTGGTACATTGTGTACTGTCAGTGGTGTGCGGTGTGCTGGGTGCCTGATGGGGGTGTGGTACATTGTGTACTGTCAGTGGTGTGCGGTGTGCTGGGTGTCTGATGGGGGTGTGGTACAGTGTGTACTGTCAGTGGTGTGTGGTGTGCTGGGTGTCTGATGGGGCTGTGGTACATTATGTACTGTCAGTGGTGTGCGGTGTGCTGGGTGCCTGATGGGGGTGTGGTACATTGTGTACTGTCAGTGGTGTGTGGTGTGCTGCGTCCCTGATGGGGGTGTGGTACATTGTGTACTGTCAGTGGTGTGCGGTGTGCTGGGTGTCTGATGGGGGTGTGGTACATTGTGTACTGTCAGTGGTGTGTGGTGTGCTGGGTGTCTGATGGGGGTGTGGTACATTGTGTACTGTCAGTGGTGTGTGGTGTGCTGGGTGTCTGATGGGGGTGTGGTACATTGTGTACTGTCAGTGGTGTGTGGTGTGCTGGGTGCCTGATGGGGGTGTGGTACATTGTGTACAGTCAGTGGTGTGCGGTGTGCTGGGTGCCTGATGGGGCTGTGGTACATTGTGTACTGTCAGTGGTGTGCGGTGTGCTGGGTGTCTGATGGGGGTGTGGTACATTGTGTACTGCCAGTGGTGTGTGGTGAGCTGGGTGTCTGATGGGGCTGTGGAACATTGTGTACTGTCAGTGGTGTGCGGTGTGCTGGGTGTCTGATGGGGCTGTGGTACATTGTGTACTGCCAGTGGTGTGCGGTGTGCTGGGTGTCTGATGGGGCTGTGGTACATTGTGTACTGTCAGTGGTGTGTGGCGTGCTGGGTGTCTGATGAGGATGTGGTACATTGTGTACTGTCAGTGGTATGTGGTGTGCTGGGTGTCTGATGGGGGTGTGGTACATTGTGTACTGTCAGTGGTGTGTGGTGTGCTGGGTGTCTGATGGGGGTGTGGTACATTGTGTACTGTCAGTGGTGTGCGGTGTGCTGGGTGCCTGATGGGGGTGTGGTACATTGTGTACTGTCAGTGGTGTGCGGTGTGCTGGGTGCCTGATGGGGGTGTGGTACATTGTGTACTGTCAGTGGTGTGCGGTGTGCTGGGTGTCTGATGGGGGTGTGGCACATTGTGTACTGTCAGTGGTGTGCGGTGTGCTGGGTGTCTGATGGGGGTGTGGTACATTGTGTACTGTCAGTGGTGTGCGGTGTGCTGGGTGTCTGATGGGGGTGTGGCACATTGTGTACTGTCAGTGGTGTGCGGTGTGCTGGGTGTCTGATGGGGGTGTGGTACATTGTGTACTGTCAGTGGTGTGCGGTGTGCTGGGTGTCTGATGGGGCTGTGGTACATTGTGTCCTGTCTGTGGTGTGTGGTGTGCTGGGTGTCTGATGGGGGTGTGGTACATTGTGTACTGTCAGTGGTGTGTGGTGTGCTGGGTGCCTGATGGGGCTGTGGTACATTGTGTACTGTCAGTGGTGTGCGGTGTGCTGTGTCCCTGATGGGGGTGTGGTACATTGTGTACTGTCAGTGGTGTGCGGTGTGCTGGGTGTTTGATGGGGGTGTGGTACATTGTGTACTGTCAGTGGTGTGCGGTGTGCTGGGTGTCTGATGGGGGTGTGGTACATTGTGTACTGTCAGTGGTGTGTGGTGAGCTGGGTGTCTGATGGGGGTGTGGTACATTGTGTACTGTCAGTGGTGTGTGGTGTGCTGTGTCCCTGATGGGGGTGTGGTACATTGTGTACTGTCAGTGGTGTGTGGTGTGCTGGGTGCCTGATGGGGGTGTGGTACATTGTGTACTGTCAGTGGTGTGCGGTGTGCTGTGTCCCTGATGGGGTTGTGGTACATTGTGTACTGTCAGTGGTGTGTGGTGTGCTGGGTGCCTGATGGGGGTGTGGTACATTGTGTACTGTCAGTGGTGTGCGGTGTGCTGGGTGCCTGATGGGGGTGTGGTACATTGTGTACTGTCAGTGGTGTGTGGTGTGCTGGGTGTCTGATGGGGGTGAGGTACATTGTGTACTGTCAGTGGTGTGCGGTGTGCTGGGTGTCTGATGGGGCTGTGGTACATTGTGTACTGTCAGTGGTGTGTGGTGTGCTGGGTGTCTGATGGGGGTGAGGTACATTGTGTACTGTCAGTGGTGTGTGGTCTGCTGGGTATCTGATGGGGGTGTGGTACATTGTGTACTGTCAGTGGTGTGCGGTGTGCTGGGTGTCTGATGGGGCTGTGGTACATTGTGTACTTCAGTGGTGTGTGGTGTGCTGGGTGTCTGATGGGGGTGAGGTACATTGTGTACTGTCAGTGGTGTGCGGTGTGCTGGGTGTCTGATGGGGGTGTGGTACATTGTATACTGTCAGTAGTGTGCGGTGTGCTGGGTATCTGATGGGGGTGTGGTACATTGTGTACTGTCAGTGGTGTGCGGTGAGCTGGGTGCCTGATGGGGCTGTGGTACATTGTGTACTGTCAGTGGTGTGCGGTGAGCTGGGTGTCTGATGGGGGTGTGTTACATTGTGTACTGTCAGTGGTGTGCGGTGTGCTGGGTGCCTGATGGGGCTGTGGTACATTGTGTACTGTCAGTGGTGTGCGGTGTGCTGGGTGCCTGATGGGGCTGTGGTACATTGTGTACTGTCAGTGGTGTGCGGTGTGCTGGGTGCTTGATGGGGGTGTGGTACATTGTGTACTGTCAGTGGTGTGTGGTGTGCTGGGTGTCTGATGGGGGTGTGGTACATTGTGTACTGACAGTGGTGTGCGGTGTGCTGGGTGCCTGATGGGGGTGTGGTACATTGTGTACTGTCAGTGGTCTGCGGTGTGCTGGGTGTCTGATGGGGGTGTGGTACATTGTGTACTGTCAGTGGTGTGCGGTGAGCTGGGTACCTGATGGGGGGTGAGGTACATTGTGTACTGCCAGTGGTGTGCGGTGTGCTGGGTGTCTGATGGGGGTGTGGTACATTGTGTACTGTCAGTGGTGTGCGGTGTGCTGGTTGCCTGATGGGGGTGTGGTACATTGTGTACTGTCAGTGGTGTGTGGTGCGCTGGGTCCATGATGGGGCTGTGGTACATTGTGTACTGTCAGTGGTGTGCGGTGTGCTGGTTGCCTGATGGGGGTCTGGTACATTGAGTACTGTCAGTGGTGTGCGGTGTGCTGGCTGTCTGATGGGGGTGTGGTACATTGTGTACTGTCAGTGGTGTGCGGTGTGCTGGGTGCCTGATGGGGGTGTGGGACATTGTGTACTGTCAGTGGTGTGTGGTGTGCTGGGTGCCTGATGGGGGTGTGGGACATTGTGTACTGTCAGTGGTGTGCGGTGTGCTGGGTGCCTGATGGGGGTGTGGTACAATGTGTACTGTCAGTGGTGTGTGGTGTGCTGGGCGCCTGATGGGGGTGTGGTACATTGTGTACTGTCAGTGGTGTGTGGTGTGCTGGGTGTCTGATGGGGCTGTGGTACATTGTGTACTGTCAGTGGTGTGCGGTGTGCTGGGTGCCTGATGGGGGTGTGGGACATTGTGTACTGTCAGTGGTGTGTGGTGTGCTGGGTGTCTGATGGGGGTGTGGTACATTGTGTACTGTCAGTGGTGTGTGGTGTGCTGGGTGTCTGATGGGGGTGTGGTACATTGTGTACTGTCAGTGGTGTGCGGTGTGCTGGGTGTCTGATGGGGGTGTGGTACATTGTGTACTGTCAGTGGTGTGCGGTGTGCTGGGTGTCTCATGGGGGTGTGGTACATTGTGTACTGTCAGTGGTGTGCAGTGTGCTGTGTGCCTGATGGGGCTGTGGTACATTGTGTACTGTCAGTGGTGTGTGGTGTGCTGGGTGTCTGATGGGGGTGTGGTACATTGTGTACTGTCAGTGGTGTGTGGTGTACTGGGTGTCTGATGGGGGTGTGGTACATTGTGTACTGTCAGTGGTGTGCGGTGTGCTGGGTGCCTGATGGGGGTGTGGTACATTGTGTACTGTCAGTGGTGTGCGGTTTGCTGGGTGTCTGATGGGGCTGTGGTACATTGTGTACTGTCAGTGGAGTGCGGTGTGCTGGGTGCCTGCTGGGGCTTTGGTACATTGTGTACTGTCAGTGGTGTGCGGTGTGCTGGGTGTCTGATGTGGGTGTGGTACATTGTGTACTGTCAGTGGTGTGCGGCGTGCTGGGTGCCTGATGGGGGTGTGGTACATTGTGTACTGTCAGTGGTGTGCGGTGTGCTGGGTGTCTGATGGGGATGTGGTACATTGTGTACTGTCAGTGGTGTGCGGTGTGCTGGGTGTCTGATGGGGGTGTGGTACATTGTGTACTTTCAGTGGTGTGCGGTGTACTGGGTGTCTGATGGGGGTGTGGTACATTGTGTACTGTCAGTGGTGTGCGGTGTGCTGGGTGTCTGATGGGGGTGAGGTACATTTTGTACTGTCAGTGGTGTGTGGTGTGCTGGGTGTCTGATGGGGCTGTGGTACATTGTGTCCTGTCAGTGGTGTGTGGTGTGCTGGGTGTCTGATGGGGGTGTGGTACATTGTGTAATGTCAGTGGTGTGTGGTGTGCTGGGTGCCTGATGGGGGTGAGGTACTTTGTGTACTGTCAGTGGTGTGCGGTGTGTGCGGTGTCTGATGGGACTGTGGTACATTGTGTGCTGTCAGTGGTGTGCGGTGTGCTGGGTGTCTGATGGGGGTGTGGTACATTGTGTACTGTCAGTGGTGTGTGGTGTGCTGGGTGCCTGATGGGGGTCTGGTACATTGTGTACTGTCAGTGGTGTGCGGTGTGCTGGGTGCCTGATGGGGGTGTGGTACATTGTGTACTGTCAGTGGTGTGTGGTGTGCTGGGTGCCTGATGGGGGTGTGGTACATTGTGTACAGTCAGTGGTGTGCGGTGTGCTGGGTGCCTGATGGGGGTGTGGTACATTGTGTACTGTCAGTGGTGTGCGGTGTGCTGGGTGCCTGATGGGGGTGTGGTATATTGTGTACTGTCAGGGGTGTGCGGTGTGCTGGGTGCCTGATGTGGGTGTGGTATATTGTGTACTGTCAGTGGTGTGCGGTGTGCTGGGTGTCTGATGGGGGTGTGGTACATTGTGTACAATCAGTGGTGTGCGGTGTGCTGGGTGTCTGATGGGGGTGTGGTACATTGTGTACTGTCAGTGGTGTGCGGTGTGCTGGGTGTCTGATGGGGGTGTGGTACATTGTGTACAATCAGTGGTGTGTGGTGTGCTGGGTGCCTGATGGGGCAGTGGTACATTGTGTACTGTCAGTGGAATGCGGTGTGCTGGGTGCCTGATGGGGCAGTGGTACATTGTGTACTGTCAGTGGTGTGCGGTGTGCTGGGTGCCTGATGGGGCTGTGGTACATTGTGTACTGTCAGTGGTGTGTGGTGTGCTGGGTGTCTGATGGGGGTGTGGTACATTGTGTACTGTCAGTGGTGTGTGGTGTGCTGGGTGCCTGATGGGGGTGTGGTACATTGTGTACTGTCAGTGGTGTGTGGTGTGCTGGGTGCCTGATGGGGGTGTGGTACATTGTGTACTGTCAGTGGTGTGTGGTGTGCTGGGTGTCTGATGGGGCTGTGGTACATTGTGTACTGTCAGTGGTGTGCGGTGTGCTGGGTGTCTGATGGGGGTGTGGTACATTGTGTACTGTCAGTGGTGTGCGGTGTGCTGGGTGTCTGATGGGGGTGTGGTACATTGTGAACTGTCAGTGGTGTGTGGTGTGCGGGGTGTTTGATGGGGTTGTTATACATTGTGTACTGTCAGTGGTGTGCGGTGTGCTGGGTGTCTGATGGGGTTGTGGTACATTGTGTACTGTCAGTGGTGTGCGGTGTGCTTGGTGTCTGATGTGGGTGTGGAACATTGTGCACTGTCAGTGGTGTGCGGTGTGCTGGGTGTCTGATGGGGCTGTGGTACATTGTGTACTGTCAGTGGTGTACGGTGTGCTGGGTGTCTGATGGGGGTGTAGTACATTGTGTACTGTCAGTGGTGTGTGGTGTGCTGGGTGTCTGATGGGCCTGTGGTACATTGTGTACTGTCAGTGGTGTGTGGTGTGCTGCGTGTCTGATGGGGGTGTGGTATATTGTGTACTGTCAGGGGTGTGCGGTGTGCTGGGTGCCTGATGTGGGTGTGGTATATTGTGTACTGTCAGTGGTGTGCGGTGTGCTGGGTGTCTGATGGGGGTGTGGTACATTGTGTACAATCAGTGGTGTGCGGTGTGCTGGGTGTCTGATGGGGGTGTGGTACATTGTGTACTGTCAGTGGTGTGCGGTGTGCTGGGTGTCTGATGGGGGTGTGGTACATTGTGTACAATCAGTGGTGTGTGGTGTGCTGGGTGCCTGATGGGGCAGTGGTACATTGTGTACTGTCAGTGGAATGCGGTGTGCTGGGTGCCTGATGGGGCAGTGGTACATTGTGTACTGTCAGTGGTGTGCGGTGTGCTGGGTGCCTGATGGGGCTGTGGTACATTGTGTACTGTCAGTGGTGTGTGGTGTGCTGGGTGTCTGATGGGGGTGTGGTACATTGTGTACTGTCAGTGGTGTGTGGTGTGCTGGGTGCCTGATGGGGGTGTGGTACATTGTGTACTGTCAGTGGTGTGTGGTGTGCTGGGTGCCTGATGGGGGTGTGGTACATTGTGTACTGTCAGTGGTGTGTGGTGTGCTGGGTGTCTGATGGGGCTGTGGTACATTGTGTACTGTCAGTGGTGTGCGGTGTGCTGGGTGTCTGATGGGGGTGTGGTACATTGTGTACTGTCAGTGGTGTGCGGTGTGCTGGGTGTCTGATGGGGGTGTGGTACATTGTGTACTGTCAGTGGTGTGCGGTGTGCTGGGTGTCTCATGGGGGTGTGGTACATTGTGTACTGTCAGTGGTGTGCAGTGTGCTGTGTGCCTGATGGGGCTGTGGTACATTGTGTACTGTCAGTGGTGTGTGGTGTGCTGGGTGTCTGATGGGGGTGTGGTACATTGTGTACTGTCAGTGGTGTGTGGTGTACTGGGTGTCTGATGGGGGTGTGGTACATTGTGTACTGTCAGTGGTGTGCGGTGTGCTGGGTGCCTGATGGGGGTGTGGTACATTGTGTACTGTCAGTGGTGTGCGGTTTGCTGGGTGTCTGATGGGGCTGTGGTACATTGTGTACTGTCAGTGGAGTGCGGTGTGCTGGGTGCCTGCTGGGGCTTTGGTACATTGTGTACTGTCAGTGGTGTGCGGTGTGCTGGGTGTCTGATGTGGGTGTGGTACATTGTGTACTGTCAGTGGTGTGCGGCGTGCTGGGTGCCTGATGGGGGTGTGGTACATTGTGTACTGTCAGTGGTGTGCGGTGTGCTGGGTGTCTGATGGGGATGTGGTACATTGTGTACTGTCAGTGGTGTGCGGTGTGCTGGGTTTCTGATGGGGGTGTGGTACATTGTGTACTTTCAGTGGTGTGCGGTGTACTGGGTGTCTGATGGGGGTGTGGTACATTGTGTACTGTCAGTGGTGTGCGGTGTGCTGGGTGTCTGATGGGGGTGAGGTACATTTTGTACTGTCAGTGGTGTGTGGTGTGCTGGGTGTCTGATGGGGCTGTGGTACATTGTGTCCTGTCAGTGGTGTGTGGTGTGCTGGGTGTCTGATGGGGGTGTGGTACATTGTGTAATGTCAGTGGTGTGTGGTGTGCTGGGTGCCTGATGGGGGTGAGGTACTTTGTGTACTGTCAGTGGTGTGCGGTGTGTGCGGTGTCTGATGGGACTGTGGTACATTGTGTGCTGTCAGTGGTGTGCGGTGTGCTGGGTGTCTGATGGGGGTGTGGTACATTGTGTACTGTCAGTGGTGTGTGGTGTGCTGGGTGCCTGATGGGGGTCTGGTACATTGTGTACTGTCAGTGGTGTGCGGTGTGCTGGGTGCCTGATGGGGGTGTGGTACATTGTGTACTGTCAGTGGTGTGTGGTGTGCTGGGTGCCTGATGGGGGTGTGGTACATTGTGTACAGTCAGTGGTGTGCGGTGTGCTGGGTGCCTGATGGGGGTGTGGTACATTGTGTACTGTCAGTGGTGTGCGGTGTGCTGGGTGCCTGATGGGGGTGTGGTATATTGTGTACTGTCAGGGGTGTGCGGTGTGCTGGGTGCCTGATGTGGGTGTGGTATATTGTGTACTGTCAGTGGTGTGCGGTGTGCTGGGTGTCTGATGGGGGTGTGGTACATTGTGTACAATCAGTGGTGTGCGGTGTGCTGGGTGTCTGATGGGGGTGTGGTACATTGTGTACTGTCAGTGGTGTGCGGTGTGCTGGGTGTCTGATGGGGGTGTGGTACATTGTGTACAATCAGTGGTGTGTGGTGTGCTGGGTGCCTGATGGGGCAGTGGTACATTGTGTACTGTCAGTGGAATGCGGTGTGCTGGGTGCCTGATGGGGCAGTGGTACATTGTGTACTGTCAGTGGTGTGCGGTGTGCTGGGTGCCTGATGGGGCTGTGGTACATTGTGTACTGTCAGTGGTGTGTGGTGTGCTGGGTGTCTGATGGGGGTGTGGTACATTGTGTACTGTCAGTGGTGTGTGGTGTGCTGGGTGCCTGATGGGGGTGTGGTACATTGTGTACTGTCAGTGGTGTGTGGTGTGCTGGGTGCCTGATGGGGGTGTGGTACATTGTGTACTGTCAGTGGTGTGTGGTGTGCTGGGTGTCTGATGGGGCTGTGGTACATTGTGTACTGTCAGTGGTGTGCGGTGTGCTGGGTGTCTGATGGGGGTGTGGTACATTGTGTACTGTCAGTGGTGTGCGGTGTGCTGGGTGTCTGATGGGGGTGTGGTACATTGTGAACTGTCAGTGGTGTGTGGTGTGCGGGGTGTTTGATGGGGTTGTTATACATTGTGTACTGTCAGTGGTGTGCGGTGTGCTGGGTGTCTGATGGGGTTGTGGTACATTGTGTACTGTCAGTGGTGTGCGGTGTGCTTGGTGTCTGATGTGGGTGTGGAACATTGTGCACTGTCAGTGGTGTGCGGTGTGCTGGGTGTCTGATGGGGCTGTGGTACATTGTGTACTGTCAGTGGTGTACGGTGTGCTGGGTGTCTGATGGGGGTGTAGTACATTGTGTACTGTCAGTGGTGTGTGGTGTGCTGGGTGTCTGATGGGCCTGTGGTACATTGTGTACTGTCAGTGGTGTGTGGTGTGCTGGGTGTCTGATGGGCCTGTGGTACATTGTGTACTGTCAGTGGTGTGTGGTGTGCTGGGTGTCTGATGGGGGTGTAGTACATTGTGTACTGTCAGTGGTGTATGGTGAGCTGGGTGTCTGATGGGGCTGTGGTACATTGTGTACTGTCAGTGGTGTATGGTGAGCTGGGTGTCTGATGGGGGTGTGGTACATTGTGTACTGTCAGTGGTGTGCGGTGAGCTGGGTGTCTGATGGGGGTGTGGTACATTGTGTACTGTCAGTGGTGTGTAGTGTGCTGGGTGCCTGATGGGGCTGTGGTACATTGTGTACTGTCAGTGGTGTGTGGTGTGCTGGGTGTCTGATGGGGGTGTGGTACATTGTGTACTGTCAGTGGTGTACGGTGTGCTGGGTGTCTGATGGGGGTGTAGCACATTGTGTACTGTCAGTGGTGTGTGGTGTGCTGGGTGTCTCATGGTGCTGTGGTACATTGTGTACTGTCAGTGGTGTGTGGTGTGCTGGGTGTCTGATGGGGTTGTGGTACATTGTGTACTGTCAGTGGTGTGCGGTGTGCTTGGTGTCTGATGTGGGTGTGGAACATTGTGTACTGTCAGTGGTGTGCGGTGTGCTGGGTGTCTGATGGGGATGTGGTACATTGTGTACTGTCAGTGGTGTGCGGTGTGCTGGTTGCCTGATGGGGGTGTGGTACATTGTGTACTGTCAGTGGTGTGTGGTGCGCTGGGTCCCTGATGGGGCTGTGGTACATTGTGTACTGTCAGTGGTGTGTGGTGCGCTGGGTCCCTGATGGGGCTGTGGTACATTGTGTACTGTCAGTGGTGTGTGGTGTGCTGGGTGTCTGATGGGGGTGTAGTACATTGTGTACTGTCAGTGGTGTATGGTGAGCTGGGTGCCTGATGGGGCTGTGGTACATTGTGTACTGTCAGTGGTGTGCGGTGTGCTGGGTGTCTGATGGGGCTGTGGTACATTGTGTACTGTCAGTGGTGTATGGTGAGCTGGGTGTCTGATGGGGCTGTGGTACATTGTGTACTGTCAGTGGTGTGTGGTGTTCTGGGTGCATGATGGGGGTGTGGTACATTGTGTGCTGTCAGTGGTGTGTGGTGTGCTAGGTGTCTGATGGGGGTGTGGTACATTGTGTACTGTCAGTGGTGTGCGGTGTGCTGGGTGCCTGATGGGGGTGCGGTACATTGTGTACTGTAAGTGGTGTGCGGTGTGCTGGGTGTCTGATGGGACTGTGGTACATTGTGTACTGTCAGTGGTGTGTGGTGTGCTGCGTGTCTGATGGGGGTGAGGTACATTGTGTACTGTCAGTGGTGTGCGGTGTGCTGGGTGCCTGATGGGGGTGTGGTACATTGTGTGCTGTCAGTGGTGTGCGGTGTGCTGGGTGTCTGATGGGGGTGTGGTACATTGTGTACTGTCAGTGGTGTGCGGTGTGCTGGGTGCCTGATGGGGGTGTGGTACATTGTGTACTGTCAGTGGTGTGTCGTGTGCTGGGTGCCTGATGGGGGTGTGGTACATTGTGTACTGTCAGTGGTGTGTGGTGTGCTGGGTGTCTGATGGGGGTGTGGTACATTGTGTACTGTCAGTGGTGTGTAGTGTGCTGGGTGCCTGATAGGGCTGTGGTACATTGTGTACAGTCAGTGGTGTGCGGTGAGCTGGGTGTCTGATGGGGCTGTGGTACATTGTGTACTGTCAGTGGTGTGCGGTGTGCTGGGTGCCTGATGGGGGTGTGGTACATTGTGTGCTGTCAGTGGTGTGCGGTGTGCTGGGTGTCTGATGGGGGTGTGGTACATTGTGTACTGTCAGTGGTGTGCGGTGTGCTGGGTGCCTGATGGGGGTGTGGTACATTGTGTACTGTCAGTGGTGTGTAGTGTGCTGGGTGCCTGATGGTGGTGTGGTACATTGTGTACTGTCAGTGGTGTGCGGTGTGCTGGGTGTCTGATGGGGGTGTGGTACATTGTGTACTGTCAGTGGTGTGCGGTGTGCTGGGTGCCTGTTGGGGCTGTGGTACATTGTGTACTGTCAGTGGTGTGTGGTGTGCTGGGTGTCTGATGGGGCTGTGGTACATTGTGTACTGTCAGTGGTGTGCGGTGTGCTGGGTGCCTGATGGGTCTGTGGTACATTGTGTACTGTCAGTGGTGTGCGGGAGCTGGGTCCCTGATGGGGGTGTGGTACATTGTGTACTGTCAGTGGTGTGTGGTGTGCTGGGTGTCTGATGGGGCTGTGGTACATTGTGTACTGTCAGTGGTGTGCGGTGTACTGGGTGTCTGATGGGGTTGTGGTACATTGTGTACTGTCAGTGGTGTGCGGTGTGCTGGGTGTCTGATGGGGATGTGGTATATTGTGTACTGTCAGTGGTGTGTGGTGTGCTGGGTGTCTGATGTGGGTGTGGTACATTGTGTACTGTCAGTGGTGTGTGGTACGCTGGGTGCCTGATGGGGGTGTGGTACATTGTGTACTGTCAGTGGTGTGCGGTGTGCTGGGTGTCTGATGGGGGTGTGGTACATTGTGTGCTGTCAGTGGTGTGTGGTGTGCTGGGTGTCTGATGGGGTTGTGGTACATTGTGTACTGTCAGTGGTGTGTGGTGTGCTGGGTGTCTGATGGGGCTGTGGTACATTGTGTACTGTCAGTGGTGTGCGGTGTGCTGTGTGTCTGATGGGGGTGTGGTACATTGTGTACTGTCAGTGGTGTGCGGTGTGCTGGGTGCCTGATGGGGGTGTGGTACATTGTGTACTGTCAGTGGTGTGCGGTGTGCTGTGTGTCTGATGGGGGTGTGGTACATTGTGTACTGTCAGTGGTGTGTGGTGTGCTGGGTGTCTGATGGGGGTGTGTTACATTGTGTACTGTCAGTGGTGTGTGGTGTGCTGGGTGTCTGATGTGGGTGTGGTACATTGTGTACTGTCAGTGGTGTGTGGTGTGCTGGGTGTCTGATGGGGTTGTGGTACATTGTGTACTGTCAGTGGTGTGTGGTGAGCTGGGTGCCTGATGGGGGTGTGGTACATTGTGTACTGTCAGTGGTGTGCGGTGTGCTGGGTGTCTGATGGGGGTGTGGTACATTGTGTACTGTCAGTGGTGTGTGGTGTGCTGGGTGCCTGATGGGGGTGTGGTACATTGTGTACTGTCAGTGGTCTGCGGTGTGCTGGGTGTCTGATGGGGGTGTGGTACATTGTGTACTGTCAGTGGTGTGCGGTGAGCTGGGTACCTGATGGGGGGTGAGGTACATTGTGTACTGCCAGTGGTGTGCGGTGTGCTGGGTGTCTGATGGGGCTGTGGTACATTGTGTACTGTCAGTGGAGTGCGGTGTGCTGGGTGCCTGCTGGGGCTTTGGTACATTGTGTACTGTCAGTGGTGTGCGGTGTGCTGGGTGTCTGATGGGGGTGTGGTACATTGTGTACTGTCAGTGGTGTGCGGTGTGCTGGGTCCCTGATGGGGCTGTGGTACATTGTGTACTGTCAGTGGTGTGCTGTGTGCTGGGTGTCTGATGGGGGTGTGGTACATTGTGTACTGTCAGTGGTGTGTGGTGTGCTGGGTGTCTGATGGGGGTGTGGTACATTGTGAACTGTCAGTGGTGTGTGGTGTGCGGGGTGTTTGATGGGGTTGTTATACATTGTGTACTGTCAGTGGTGTGCGGTGTGCTGGGTGTCTGATGGGGTTGTGGTACATTGTGTACTGTCAGTGGTGTATGGTGAGCTGGGTGTCTGATGGGGGTGTGGTACATTGTGTACTGTCAGTGGTGTGCGGTGAGCTGGGTGTCTGATGGGGGTGTGGTACATTGTGTACTGTCAGTGGTGTGTGGTGTGCTGAGTGCCTGATGGGGCTGTGGTACATTGTGTACTGTCAGTGGTGTACGGTGTGCTGGGTGTCTGATGGGGGTGTAGTACATTGTGTACTGTCAGTGGTGTGTGGTGTGCTGGGTGTCTGATGGGGTTGTGGTACATTGTGTACTGTCAGTGGTGTGCGGTGTGCTTGGTGTCTGATGTGGGTGTGGTACATTGTGTACTGTCAGTGGTGTGTGGTGTGCTGGGTGTCTGATGGGGGTGTGGTACATTGTGTACTGTCAGTGGTGTGCGGTGTGCTGGTTGCCTGATGGGGGTGTGGTACATTGTGTACTGTCAGTGGTGTGCGGTGTGCTGGGTCCCTGATGGGGCTGTGGTACATTGTGTACTGTCAGTGGTGTGCTGTGTGCTGGGTATCTGATGGAGGTGTGGTACATTGTGTACTGTCAGTGGTGTGCGGTGTGCTGGTTGCCTGATGGGGGTCTGGTACATTGAGTACTGTCAGTGGTGTGTGGTGTGCTGGGTGTCTGATGGGGGTGTGGTACATTGTGTACTGTCAGTGCTGTGTGGTGTGCTGGCTGTCTGATGGGGGTGTGGTACATTGTGTACTGTCAGTGGTGTGCGGTGTGCTGGGTGCCTGATGGGGGTGTGGTACATTGTGTACTGTCAGTGGTGTGCGGTGAGCGGGGTGCCTGATGGGGGTGTGGGACATTGTGTACTGTCAGTGGTGTGTGGTGTGCTGGTTGCCTGATGGGGGTGTGGTACATTGTGTAGTGTCAGTGGTGTGTGGTGTGCTGGGTGCCTGATGGGGGTGTGGTACATTGTGTACTGTCAGTGGTGTGCGGTGTGCTGGGTGTCTGATGGGGCTGTGGTACATTGTGTACTGTCAGTGGTGTGCGGTGTGCTGGGTGCCTGCTGGGGCTTTGGTACATTGTGTACTGCCAGTGGTGTGCGGTGTGCTGGGTGTCTGATGGGGTGTGGTACATTGTGTACTGTCAGTGGTGTGCGGTGTGCTGGGTGCCTGATGGGGGTGTGGTACATTGTGTACTGTCAGTGGTGTGCGGTGTGCTGGGTGCCTGATGGGGGTGTGGTACATTGTGTACTGTCAGTGGTGTGCGGTGTGCTGGGTGTCTGATGGGGCTGTGGTACATTGTGTACTGTCAGTGGTGTGCGGTGTGTTGAGTGCCTGATGGGGGTGTGGTACATTGTGTACTGTCAGTGGTGTGCGGTGTGCTGGGTGTCTGATGGGGGTGTGGTACATTGTGTACTGTCAGTGGTGTGCGGTGTGCTGGGTGTCTGATGGGGCTGTGGTACATTGTGTACTGTCAGTGGTGTGCGGTGTGTTGAGTGTCTGATGGGGTTGTGGTACATTGTGTACTGTCAGTGGTGTGCGGTGAGCTGTGTGTCTGATGGGGGTGTGGTATATTGTGTACTGTCAGTGGTGTGCGGTGTGCTGGGTGTCTGATGGGGGTGTGGTACATTGTGTACTGTCAGTGGTGTGGGGTGTGCTGGGTGTCTGATGGGGCTGTGGTACATTGTGTACTGTCAGTGGTGTGCGGTGTTCTGGGTGTCTGATGGGGGTGTGGTACATTGTGTACTGTCAGTGGTGTGTGGTGTGCTGGGTGTCTGATGGGGTTGTGGTACACTGTGTACTGTCAGTGGTGTGCGGTGTGCTGGGTGTCTGATGGGGCTGTGGTACATTGTGTACTGTCAGTGGTGTGTGGTGTGCTGGGTGTCTCATGGGGCTGTGGTACATTGTGTACTGTCAGTGGTGTGTGGTGTGCTGGGTGTCTCATGGGGCTGTGGTACATTGTGTACTGTCAGTGGTGTGTGGTGTGCTGGGTGTCTGATGTGGGTGTGGAACATTGTGTACTGTCAGTGGTGTGCGGTGTGCTGGGTGTCTGATGGGGATGTGGTACACTGTGTACTGTCAGTGGTGAGCGGTGTGCTGGGTGTCTGATGGGGTTGTGGTACATTGTGTACTGTCAGTGGTGTGTGGTGTGCTGGGTGTCTGATGGGGGTGTGGTACATTGTGTACTGTCAGTGGTGTGCGGTGAGCTGGGTGTCTGATGGGGGTGTGGTACATTGTGTACTGTCAGTGGTGTGTAGTGTGCTCGGTGCCTGATGGGGCTGTGGTACATTGTGTACTGTCAGTGGTGTGTGGTGTGCTGGGTGTCTGATGGGGTTGTGGTACATTGTGTACTGTCAGTGGTGTGCGGTGAGCTGGGTGTCTGATGGGGGTGTGGTACATTGTGTACTGTCAGTGGTGTGCGGTGTGCTGGGTGTCTGATGGGGCTGTGGTACATTGTGTACTGTCAGTGGTGTGTGGTGTGCTGGGTGTCTGATGGGGGTGTGGTACATTGTGTACTGTCAGTGGTGTATGGTGAGCTGGGTGTCTGATGGGGGTTTAGTACATTGTGTACTGTCAGTGGTGTGCGGTGTGCTGTGTGCCTGATGGGGGTGAGGTACATTGTGTACTGTCAGTGGTGTGCGGTGTGCTGGGTGTCTGATGGGGGTGTGGTACATTGTGCACTGTCAGTGGTGTGTGGTGTTCTGGGTGCATGATGGGGGTGTGGTACATTGTGTGCTGTCAGTGGTGTGCGGGGTGCTGTGTGCCTGATGGGGGTGAGGTACATTGTGTACTGTCAGTGGTGTGCGGTGTGCTGTGTGCCTGATGGGGGTGAGGTACATTGTGTACTGTCAGTGGTGTGCGGTGTGCTGGGTGTCTGATGGGGGTGTGGTACATTGTGTACTGTCAGTGGTGTGTGGTGTGCTGGGTGTCTGATGGGGGTGTGGTACATTGTGTACTGTCAGTGGTGTGTGGTGTGCTGGGTGTCTGATGGGGGTGTGGTACATTGTGTACTGTCAGTGGTGTGCGGTGTGCTGGGTGTCTGATGGGGCTGTGGTACATTGTGTACTGTCAGTGGTGTGCGGTGTTCTGGGTGTCTGATGGGGGTGTGGTACATTGTGCACTGTCAGTGGTGTGTGGTGTGCTGGGTGTCTGATGGGGGTGTGGTACATTGTGTACTGTCAGTGGTGTGTGGTGTTCTGGGTGCATGATGGGGGTGTGGTACATTGTGTACTGTCAGTGGTGTGCGGTGTGCTGTGTGCCTGATGGGGGTGAGGTACATTGTGTACTGTCAGTGGTGTGCGGTGTGCTGGGTGTCTGATGGGGGTGTGGTACATTGTGTACTGTCAGTGGTGTGCGGTGTTCTGGGTGCATGATGGGGGTGTGGTACATTGTGTACTGTCAGTGGCGTGCGGTGTGCTGGGTGTCTGATGGGGGTGTGGTACATTGTGTACTGTCAGTGGTGTGCGGTGTGCTGGGTGCCTGATGGGGGTGTGGTACATTGTGTACTGTCAGTGGTGTGCGGTGTGCGGGGCGTCTGATGGGGGTGTGGTACATTGTGTACTGTCAGTGGTGTGCGGTGTGCTGGGTGCCTGATGGGGGTGTGGTACATTGTGTACTGTCAGTGGTGTGCGGTGTGCTGGGTGTCTGATGGGGGTGTGGTACATTGTGTACTGGCAGTGGTGTGCGGTGTGCTGGGTGTCTGATGGGGTTTTGGTACATTGTGTACTGTCAGTGGTGTGCGGTGTGCTGGGTGTCTGATGGGGGTGTGGTACATTGTGTACTGTCAGTGGTCTGCGGTGTGCTGGGTGTCTGATGGGGCTGTGGTACATTGTGTACTGTCAGTGGTGTGCGGTGTGCTGGGTGTCTTATGGGGGTGTGGTACATTGTGTACTGTCAGTGGTGTGTGGTGAGCTGGGTGCCTGATGGGGGGTGAGGTACATTGTGTACTGCCAGTGGTGTGCGGTGTGCTGGGTGTCTGATGGGGGTGTGGTACATTGTGTACTGTCAGTGGTCTGCGGTGTGCTGGGTGTCTGATGGGGGTGTGGTACATTGTGTACTGTCAGTGGTGTGCGGTGTGCTGGGTGTCTGATGGGGCTGTGGTACATTGTGTACTGTCAGTGGTGTGTGGTGTGCTGGGTGCCTGATGGGGCTGTGGTACATTGTGTACAGTCAGTGGTGTGCGGTGTGCTGGGTGCCTGATGGGGGTGTGGTACATTGTGTACTGTCAGTGGTGTGCGGTGTGCTGGGTGCCTGATGGGGCTGTGGTACATTGTGTACAGTCAGTGGTGTGCGGTGTGCTGGGTGCCTGATGGGGGGGTGGTACATTGTGTAATGTCAGTGGTGTGCGGTGTGCTGGGTGCCTGATGGGGGTGTGGTACATTGTGTACTGTCAGTGGTGTGCGTTGTGCTGGGTGTCTGATGGTGGTGTGGGACATTGTGTACTGTCAGTGGTGTGTGGTGTGCTGGGTGCCTGATGGGGGTGTGGTACATTGTGTACTGTCAGTGGTGTGTGGTGTGCTGGGTGCCTGATGGGGGTGTGGTACATTGTGTACTGTCAGTGGTGTGTCGTGTGCTGGGTGCCTGATGGGGGTGTGGTACATTGTGTACTGTCAGTGGTGTGTGGTGTGCTGGGTGTCTGATGGGGGTGTGGTACATTGTGTACTGTCAGTGGTGTGTAGTGTGCTGGGTGCCTGATAGGGCTGTGGTACATTGTGTACAGTCAGTGGTGTGCGGTGAGCTGGGTGTCTGATGGGGCTGTGGTACATTGTGTACTGTCAGTGGTGTGCGGTGTGCTGGGTGCCTGATGGGGGTGTGGTACATTGTGTACTGTCAGTGGTGTGCGGTGTGTTGAGTGTCTGATGGGGTTGTGGTACATTGTGTACTGTCAGTGGTGTGCGGTGAGCTGTGTGTCTGATGGGGGTGTGGTATATTGTGTACTGTCAGTGGTGTGCGGTGTGCTGGGTGTCTGATGGGGGTGTGGTACATTGTGTACTGTCAGTGGTGTGGGGTGTGCTGGGTGTCTGATGGGGCTGTGGTACATTGTGTACTGCCAGTGGTGTGTGGTGTGCTGGGTGTCTGATGGGGGTGTGGTATATTGTGTACTGTCAGTGGTGTGCGGTGTGCTGGGTGTCTGATGGGGGTGTGGTACATTGTGTACTGTCAGTGGTGTGTGGTGTGCTGGGTGTCTGATGGGGTTGTGGTACACTGTGTACTGTCAGTGGTTTGCGGTGTGCTGGGTGTCTGATGGGGCTGTGGTACATTGTGTACTGTCAGTGGTGTGTGGTGTGCTGGGTGTCTCATGGGGCTGTGGTACATTGTGTACTGTCAGTGGTGTGTGGTGTGCTGGGTGTCTGATGGGGTTGTGGTACATTGTGTACTGTCAGTGGTGTGCGGTGTGCTTGGTGTCTGATGTTGTGTGGAACATTGTGTACTGTCAGTGGTGTGCGGTGTGCTGGGTGTCTGATGGGGATGTGGTACATTGTGCACTGTCAGTGGTGTGCGGTGTGCTGGGTGTCTGATGGGGGTGTGGTACATTGTGTACTGTCAGTGGTCTGCGGTGTGCTGGGTGTCTGATGGGGGTGTGGTACATTGTGTACTGTCAGTGGTGTGCGGTGTGCTGGGTGTCTGATGGGGGTGTGGTACATTGTGTACTGTCAGTGGTGTGTGGTGTGCTGGGTGCCTGATGGGTCTGTGGTACATTGTGTACTGTCAGTGGTGTGTGGTGTGCTGGGTGTCTGATGGGTCTGTGGTACATTGTGTACTGTCAGTGGTGTGTGGTGTGCTGGGTGTCTGATGGGTCTGTGGTACATTGTGTACTGTCAGTGGTGTGCGGTGTGCTGGGTGTCTGATGGGGGTGTGGTACATTGTGTACTGTCAGTGGTGTGTGGTGTGCTGGGTGCCTGATGGGGGTGTGGTACATTGTGTACTGTCAGTGGTCTGCGGTGTGCTGGGTGTCTGATGGGGCTGTGGTACATTGTGTACTGTCAGTGGTGTGTGGTGTGCTGGGTGTCTGATGGGTCTGTGGTACATTGTGTACTGTCAGTGGTGTGCGGTGTGCTGGGTGTCTGATGGGGTGTGGTACATTGTGTACTGTCAGTGGTGTGCGGTGTGCTGAGTATCTGATGGGGGTGTGGTACATTGTGTACTGTCAGTGGTGTGTGGTGTGCTGGGTGTCTGATGGGTGTGTGGTACATTGTGTACTGTCAGTGGTGTGCGGTGTGCTTTGCGCCTGATGGGGGTGTGGTACATTGTGTACTGTTAGTGGTCTGCGGTGTGCTGGGTGTCTGATGGGGCTGTGGTACATTGTGTACTGTCAGTGGTGTGCGGTGTGCTGGGTGTCTGATGGGGGTGTGGTACATTGTGTACTGTCAGTGGTGTGCGGTGTGTTGGGTGTCTGATGGGGGTGTGGTACATTGTGTACTGTCAGTGGTGTGCGGTGTGCTGGGTGCCTGATGGGGGTGTGGTACATTGTGTACTGTCAGTGGTGTGTGGTGAGCTGGGTGTCTGATGGGTCTGTGGTACATTGTGTACTGTCAGTGGTGTGCGGTGTGCTGGGTGTCTGATGGGGGTGTGGTACATTGTGTACTGTTAGTGGTGTGCGGTGTGCTGGGTGCCTGATGGGGGTGTGGTACATTGTGTACTGTCAGTGGTGTGCGGTGTGCTGGGTGTCTTTTGGGGGTGTGGTACATTGTGTACTGTCAGTGGTGTGCGGTGTGCTGGGTGTCTGATGGGGGTGTGGGACATTGTGTACTGTCAGTGGTGTGCGGTGTGCTGGGTGTCTGATGGGGGTGTGGTACGTTGTGTACTGTCAGTGGTGTGCGGTGTGCTGGGTGTCTGATGGGGGTGTGGGACATTGTGTACTGTCAGTGGTGTGCGGTGTGCTGGGTGTCTGATGGGGCTGTGGTACATTGTGTACAGTCAGTGGTGTGCGGTGTGCTGGGTGCCTGATGGGGGTGTGGTACATTGTGTACTGTCAGTGGTGTGCGGTGTGCTGGGTGTCTTTTGGGGGTGTGGTACATTGTGTACTGTCAGTGGTGTGCGGTGTGCTGGGTGTCTGATGGGGGTGTGGGACATTGTGTACTGTCAGTGGTGTGCGGTGTGCTGGGTGTCTGATGGGGGTGTGGTACGTTGTGTACTGTCAGTGGTGTGCGGTGTGCTGGGTGTCTGATGGGGGTGTGGGACATTGTGTACTGTCAGTGGTGTGCGGTGTGCTGGGTGTCTGATGGGGCTGTGGTACATTGTGTACAGTCAGTGGTGTGCGGTGTGCTGGGTGTCTGATGGGGGTGTGGTACATTGTGTCCTGTCAGTGGTGTGCGGTGTGCTGGGTGTCTGATGGGGGTGTGGTACATTGTGTACAGTCAGTGGTGTGTGGTGTGCTGGGTGTCTGATGGGGGTGTGGGACATTGTGTACTGTCAGTGGTGTGTGGTGTGCTGGGTGTCTGATGGGGGTGTGGTACATTGTGTACTGTCAGTGGTGTGCGGTGTGCTGGGTGTCTGATGGGGGTGTGGTACATTGTGTACTGTCAGTGGTGTGTGGTGTGCTGGGTGTCTGATGGGGGTGTGGTACATTGTGTACTGTCAGTGGTGTGCGGTGTGCTGGGTGTCTGATGGGGGTGTGGGACATTGTGTACTGTCAGTGGTGTGCGGTGTGCTGGGTGTCTGATGGGGGTGTGGTACATTGTGTACTGTCAGTGGTGTGTGGTGTGCTGGGTGCCTGATGGGGATGTGGTACATTGTGTACAGTCAGTGGTGTGCGGTGTGCTGGGTGTCTGATTGGGGTGTGGTACATTGTGTACAGTCAGTGGTGTGCGGTGTGCTGGGTGTCTGATTGGGGTGTGGTACATTGTGTACAGTCAGTGGTGTGCGGTGTGCTGGGTGTCTGATGGGGGTGTGGGACATTGTGTACTGTCAGTGGTGTGCGGTGTGCTGGGTGTCTGATGGGGCTGTGGTACATTGTGTACTGTCAGTGGTGTGCGGTGTGCTGGGTGCCTGATGGGGGGGTGGTACATTGTGTAATGTCAGTGGTGTGCGGTGTGCTGGGTGCCTGATGGGGGTGTGGTACATTGTGTACTGTCAGTGGTGTGCGGTGTGCTGGGTGCCTGATGGGGCTGTGGTACATTGTGTACTGTCAGTGGTGTGTGGTGAGCTGGGTGTCTGATGGGGCTGTGGTACATTGTGTACTGTCAGTGGTGTGCGGTGTGCTGCTTGCCTGATGGGGGTGTGGTACATTGTGTACTGTCAGTGGTGTGCGGTGTGCTGGGTGTCTGATGGGGTTTTGGTACATTGTGTACTGTCAGTGGTGTGCGGTGTGCTGGGTGTCTGATGGGGGTGTGGTACATTGTGTACTGTCAGTGGTGTGCGGTGTGCTGGGTGCCTGATGGGGGGGTGGTACATTGTGTAATGTCAGTGGTGTGCGGTGTGCTGGGTGTCTGATGGGGTTTTGGTACATTGTGTACTGTCAGTGGTGTGTGGTGTGCTGGGTGTCTGATGGGGGTGTGGTACATTGTGTACAGTCAGTGGTGTGTGGTGTGCTGGGTGTCTGATGGGGGTGTGGTACATTGTGTACTGTCAGTGGTGTGTGGTGAGCTGGGTGTCTGATGGGGCTGTGGTACATTGTGTACTGTCAGTGGTGTGCGGTGTGCTGGGTGTCTGATGGGGGTGTGGTACATTGTGTACTGTCAGTGGTGTTTGATGTGCTGGGTGTCTGATGGGGCTGTGGTACATTGTGTACTGTCAGTGGTGTGTGGTGTGCTGGGTGTCTGATGGGGCTGTGGGACATTGTGTACTGTCAGTGGTGTGCGGTGAGCTGGTTGTCTGATGGGGGTGTGGTACATTGTGTACTGTCAGTGGTGTGCGGTGTGCTGGGTGTCTGATGGGGGTGTGGTACATTGTGTACTGTCAGTGGTGTGCGGTGTGCTGGGTGTCTGATGGGGCTATGGTACATTGTGTACTGTCAGTGGTGTGCGGTGTGCTGGGTGTCTTATGGGGGTGTGGTACATTGTGTACTGTCAGTGGTGTGCGGTGTGCTGGGTGCCTGTTGGGGCTGTGGTACAATGTGTACTGTCTGTGGTGTGCGGTGTGCTGGGTGTCTGATGGGGGTGTGGTACATTGTGTACTGTCAGTGGTGTGCGGTGTGCTGGGTGCCTGTTGGGGCTGTGGTACAATGTGTACTGTCAGTGGTGTGTGGTGTGCTGGGTGTCTGATGGGGCTGTGGTACATTGTGTACTGTCAGTGGTGTGCGGTGTGCTGGGTGTCTGATGGGGGTGTGGTACATTGTGCACTGTCAGTGGTGTGTGGTGTGCTGGGTCTCTGATGGGGGTGTGGTACATTGTGTACTGTCAGTGGTGTGCGGTGTGCTGGCTGTCTGATGGGGGTGTGGTACATTGTGTACTGTCAGTGGTGTGCGGTGTGCTGGGTGTCTGATGGGGGCGTGGTACATTGTGTACTGTCAGTGGTCTGCGGTGTGCTGGGTGTCTGATGGGGCTGTGGTACATTGTGTACTGTCAGTGGTGTGCGGTGTGCTGGGTGTCTTATGGGGGTGTGGTACATTGTGTACTGTCAGTGGTGTGTGGTGAGCTGGGTGCCTGATGTGCGGTGAGGTACATTGTGTACTGCCAGTGGTGTGCGGTGTGCTGGGTGTCTGATGGGGGTGTGGTACATTGTGTACTGTCAGTGGTCTGCGGTGTGCTGGGTGTCTGATGGGGGTGTGGTACATTGTGTACTGTCAGTGGTGTGCGGTGTGCTGGGTGTCTGATGGGGCTGTGGTACATTGTGTACTGTCAGTGGTGTGCGGTGTGCTGGGTGCCTGATGGGGCTGTGGTACATTGTGTACAGTCAGTGGTGTGCGGTGTGCTGGGTGCCTGATGGGGGGGTGGTACATTGTGTAATGTCAGTGGTGTGCGGTGTGCTGGGTGCCTGATGGGGGTGTGGTACATTGTGTACTGTCAGTGGTGTGCGTTGTGCTGGGTGTCTGATGGTGGTGTGGAACATTGTGTACTGTCAGTGGTGTGTGGTGAGCTGGGTGCCTGATGGGGGGTGAGGTACATTGTGTACTGCCAGTGGTGTGCGGTGTGCTGGGTGTCTGATGGGGGTGTGGTACATTGTGTACTGTCAGTGGTGTGCGGTGTACTGGGTGTCTGATGGGGTTGTGGCACATTGTGTACTGTCAGTGGTGTGTGGTGTGCTGGGTGTCTGATGTGGGTGTGGTACATTGTGTACTGTCAGTGGTGTGCGGTGTGCTGGGTGCCTGATGGGGGTGTGGTTCATTGTGTACTGTCAGTGGTGTGTGGTGTGCTGGGTGTCTGATGGGGGTGTGGTACATTGTGTACTGTCAGTGGTGTGCAGTGTGCTGGGTGTCTGATGGGGGTGTGGTACATTGTGTACTGTCAGTGGTGTGTGGTGTGCTGGGTGTCTGATGGGGTTGTGGTACATTGTGTACTGTCAGTGGTGTGCGATGTGCTGGGTGTCTGATAGGGCTGTGGTACATTGTGTACTGTCAGTGGTGTGTGGTGTGCTGGGTGTCTGATGGGGTTGGGGTACATTGTGTACTGTCAGTGGTGTGCGGTGTGCTGGTTGCCTGATGGGGGTGTGGTACATTGTGTACTGTCAGTGGTGTGTGGTGTGCTGGGTGTCTGATGGGGTTGGGGTACATTGTGTACTGTCAGTGGTGTGTGGTGAGCTGGGTGCCTGATGGGGGTCTGGTACATTGTGTACTGTCAGTGGTGTGTGGTGTGCTGGGTGCCTGATGGGGGTGTGGTACATTGCGTACTGTCAGTGGTGTGCGGTGTGCTGGGTGTCTGATGGGGGTGTGGTACATTGTGTACTGTCAGTGGTGTGCGGTGTGCTGGTTGCCTGATGGGGGTGTGGTACATTGTGTACTGCCAGTGGTGTGTGGTACGCTGGGTGCCTGATGGGGGTGTAGTACATTGTGTACTGTCAGTGGTGTGTGGTGTGCTGGGTGTCTGATGGGGGTGTGGTACATTGTGTACTGTCAGTGGTGTGCGGTGTGCTGGGTGTCTGATGGGGGTGTGGTACATTGTGTACTGTCAGTGGTGTGCGGTGTGCTGGGTGTCTGATGGGGGTGTGGTACATTGTGTACTGTCAGTGGTGTGCGGTGTGCTGGGTGCCTGATGGGGGTGCGGTACATTGTGTACTGTCAGTGGTGTGCGGTGTGCTGGGTGCCTGATGGGGGTGTGGTACATTGTGTACTGTCAGTGGTGTGCGGTGTGCTGGGTGTCTGATGGGGTTTTGGTACATTGTGTACTGTCAGTGGTGTGCGGTGTGCTGGGTGTCTGATGGGGGTGTGGTACATTGTGTACTGTCAGTGGTCTGCGGTGTGCTGGGTGTCTGATGGGGCTGTGGTACATTGTGTACTGTCAGTGGTGTGCGGTGTGCTGGGTGTCTTATGGGGGTGTGGTACATTGTGTACTGTCAGTGGTGTGTGGTGAGCTGGGTGCCTGATGGGGGGTGAGGTACATTGTGTACTGCCAGTGGTGTGCGGTGTGCTGGGTGTCTGATGGGGGTGTGGTACATTGTGTACTGTCAGTGGTCTGCGGTGTGCTGGGTGTCTGATGGGGGTGTGGTACATTGTGTACTGTCAGTGGTGTGCGGTGTGCTGGGTGTCTGATCGGGCTGTGGTACATTGTGTACTGTCAGTGGTGTGCGGTGTGCTGGGTGCCTGATGGGGCTGTGGTACATTGTGTACAGTCAGTGGTGTGCGGTGTGCTGGGTGCCTGATGGGGGGGTGGTACATTGTGTAATGTCAGTGGTGTGCGGTGTGCTGGGTGTCTGATGGGGCTGTGGTACATTGTGTACTGTCAGTGGTGTGCGGTGTGCTGGGTGTCTTATGGGGGTGTGGTACATTGTGTACTGTCAGTGGTGTGTGGTGAGCTGGGTGCCTGATGGGGGGTGAGGTACATTGTGTACTGCCAGTGGTGTGCGGTGTGCTGGGTGTCTGATGGGGGTGTGGTACATTGTGTACTGTCAGTGGTCTGCGGTGTGCTGGGTGTCTGATGGGGGTGTGGTACATTGTGTACTGTCAGTGGTGTGCGGTGTGCTGGGTGTCTGATGGGGCTGTGGTACATTGTGTACAGTCAGTGGTGTGCGGTGTGCTGGGTGCCTGATGGGGGGGTGGTACATTGTGTAATGTCAGTGGTGTGCGGTGTGCTGGGTGCCTGATGGGGGTGTGGTACATTGTGTACTGTCTGGTGTGCGTTGTGCTGGGTGTCTGATGGTGGTGTGGTACATTGTGTACTGTCAGTGGTGTGTGGTATGCTGGGTGCCTGATGGGGGTGTGGTACATTGTGTACTGTCAGTGGTGTGTCGTGTGCTGGGTGCCTGATGGGGGTGTGGTACATTGTGTACTGTCTGTGGTGTGCGGTGTGCTGGGTGTCTGATGGGGGTGTGGTACATTGTGTACTGTCAGTGGTGTGCGGTGTGCTGGGTGCCTGTTTGGGCTGTGGTACATTGTGTACTGTCAGTGGTGTGTGGTGTGCTGGGTGTCTGATGGGGCTGTGGTACATTGTGTACTGTCAGTGGTGTGCGGTGTGCTGGGTGCCTGATGGGTCTGTGGTACATTGTGTACTGTCAGTGGTGTGCGGGAGCTGGGTCCCTGATGGGGGTGTGGTACATTGTGTACTGTCAGTGGTGTGTGGTGTGCTGGGTGTCTGATGGGGCTGTGGTACATTGTGTACTGTCAGTGGTGTGCGGTGTACTGGGTGTCTGATGGGGTTGTGGTACATTGTGTACTGTCAGTGGTGTGTGGTGTGCTGGGTGTCTGATGTGGGTGTGGTACATTGTGTACTGTCAGTGGTGTGCGGTGTGCTGGGTGCCTGATGGGGGTGTGGTACATTGTGTACTGTCAGTGGTGTGTGGTGTGCTGGGTGTCTGATGGGGTTGTGGTACATTGTGTACTGTCAGTGGTGTGCGATGTGCTGGGTGTCTGATGGGGCTGTGGTACATTGTGTACTGTCAGTGGTGTGTGGTGTGCTGGGTGTCTGATGGGGGTGTGGTACATTGTGTACTGTCAGTGGTGTGCGGTGTGCTGGGTGTCTGATGGGGCTGTGGTACATTGTGTACTGTCAGTGGTGTGCGGTGTGCTGGGTGTCTGATGGGGGTCTGGTACATTGTGTACTGTCAGTGGTGTGTGGTGTACTGAGTGCCTGATGGGGGTGTGGTACATTGCGTACTGTCAGTGGTGTGCGGTGTGCTGGGTGTCTGATGGGGGTGTGGTACATTGTGTACTGTCAGTGGTGTGCGGTGTGCTGGTTACCTGATGGGGGTGTGGTACATTGTGTACTGCCAGTGGTGTGTGGTACGCTGGGTGCCTGATGGGGGTGTGGTACATTGTGTACTGTCAGTGGTGTGCGGTGTGCTGGGTGTCTGATGGGGGTGTGGTACATTGTGTACTGTCAGTGGTGTGCGGTGTGCTGGGTGCCTGATGGGGGTGTGGTACATTGTGTACTGTCAGTGGTGTGCGGTATGCTGTGTCCCTGATGGGGGTGTGGTACATTGTGTACTGACAGTGGTGTGCGGTGTGCTGGGTGCCTGATGGGGGTGAGGTACATTGTGTACTGTCAGTGGTGTGCGGTGTGCTGGTTGCCTGATGGGGGTGTGGTACATTGTGTACTGCCAGTGGTGTGTGGTACGCTGGGTGCCTGATGGGGGTGTGGTTCATTGTGTACTGTCAGTGGTGTGCGGTGTGCTGGGTGTCTGATGGGGGTGTGGTACATTGTGTACTGTCAGTGGTGTGCGGTGTGCTGGGTGTCTGATGGGGGTGAGGTACATTGTGTACTGTCAGTGGTGTGCGGTGTGCTGGGTGTCTGATGGGGGTGTGGTACATTGTGTACTGTCAGTGGTGTGCGGTATGCTGGGTGTCTGATGGGGGTGTGGTACATTGTGTACTGTCAGTGGTGTGTGGTGAGCTGGGTGTCTGATGGGGGTGTGGTACATTGTGTACTGTCAGTGGTGTGTGGTGTGCTGGGTGTCTGATGGGGCTGTGGTACATTGTGTACTGTCAGTGGTGTGCGGTGTGCTGGGTGCCTGATGGGTCTGTGGTACATTGTGTACTGTCAGTGGTGTGCGGGAGCTGGGTCCCTGATGGGGGTGTGGTACATTGTGTACTGTCAGTGGTGTGTGGTGTGCTGGGTGTCTGATGGGGCTGTGGTACATTGTGTACTGTCAGTGGTGTGCGGTGTACTGGGTGTCTGATGGGGTTGTGGTACATTGTGTACTGTCAGTGGTGTGTGGTGTGCTGGGTGTCTGATGGGTGTGTGGTACATTGTGTACTGTCAGTGGTGTGTGGTGTGCTGGGTGTCTGATGGGGTTGTGGTACATTGTGTACTGTCAGTGGTGTGCGATGTGCTGGGTGTCTGATGGGGCTGTGGTACTTGTGTACTGTCAGTGGTGTGTGGTGTGCTGGGTGTCTGATGGGGTTGGGGTACATTGTGTACTGTCAGTGGTGTGTGGTGAGCTGGGTGCCTGATGGGGCAGTGGTACATTGTGTACTGTCAGTGGTGTGCGGTGTGCTGGGTGTCTGATGGGGCTGTGGTACATTGTGTACTGTCAGTGGTGTGCGGTGTGCTGGGTGCCTGATGGGGGTGTGGTACATTGTGTACTGTCAGTGGTGTGTGGTGTGCTGGGTGTCTGATGGGGTTGTGGTACATTGTGTACTGTCAGTGGTGTGCGATGTGCTGGGTGTCTGATGGGGCTGTGGTACATTGTGTACTGTCAGTGGTGTGTGGTGTGCTGGGTGTCTGATGGGGTTGGGGTACATTGTGTACTGTCAGTGGTGTGCGGTGTGCTGGGTGCCTGTTGGGGCTGTGGTACATTGTGTACTGTCAGTGGTGTGTGGTGTGCTGGGTGTCTGATGGGGCTGTGGTACATTGTGTACTGTCAGTGGTGTGCGGTGTGCTGGGTGCCTGATGGGTCTGTGGTACATTGTGTACTGTCAGTGGTGTGCGGGAGCTGGGTCCCTGATGGGGGTGTGGTACATTGTGTACTGTCAGTGGTGTGTGGTGTGCTGGGTGTCTGATGGGGGTGTGGTACATTGTGTACTGTCAGTGGTGTGCGGTGTACTGGGTGTCTGATGGGGTTGTGGTACATTGTGTACTGTCAGTGGTGTGTGGTGAGCTGGGTGCCTGAAGGGGGTGTGGTACATTGTGTACTGTCAGTGGTGTGCGGTGTGCTGGGTGTCTGATGGGGTTTTGGTACATTGTGTACTGTCAGTGGTGTGCGGTGTGCTGGGTGTCTGATGGGGGTGTGGTACATTGTGTACTGTCAGT
Source organism: Scyliorhinus torazame (assembly GCF_047496885.1). Classification (NCBI taxonomy): domain Eukaryota; kingdom Metazoa; phylum Chordata; class Chondrichthyes; order Carcharhiniformes; family Scyliorhinidae; genus Scyliorhinus; species Scyliorhinus torazame. The sequence goes on from NW_027307845.1 coordinate 424,849, forward strand.
GGTCTGCGGTGTGCTGGGTGTCTGATGGGGCTGTGGTACATTGTGTACTGACAGTGGTGTGCGGTGTGCTGGGTGTCTTATGGGGGTGTGGTACATTGTGTACTGTCAGTGGTGTGTGGTGAGCTGGGTGCCTGATGGGGGGTGAGGTACATTGTGTACTGCCAGTGGTGTGCGGTGTGCTGGGTGTCTGATGGGGGTGTGGTACATTGTGTACTGTCAGTGGTCTGCGGTGTGCTGGGTGTCTGATGGGGGTGTGGTACATTGTGTACTGTCAGTGGTGTGCGGTGTGCTGGGTGTCTGATGGGGCTGTGGTACATTGTGTACTGTCAGTGGTGTGCGGTGTGCTGGGTGCCTGATGGGGCTGTGGTACATTGTGTACAGTCAGTGGTGTGCGGTGTGCTGGGTGCCTGATGGGGGGGTGGTACATTGTGTAATGTCAGTGGTGTGCGATGTGCTGGGTGCCTGATGGGGGTGTGGTACATTGTGTACTGTCAGTGGTGTGCGTTGTGCTGGGTGTCTGATGGTGGTGTGGTACATTGTGTACTGTCAGTGGTGTGTGGTGTGCTGGGTGCCTGATGGGGGTGTGGTACATTGTGTACTGTCAGTGGTGTGTCGTGTGCTGGGTGCCTGATGGGGGTGTGGTACATTGTGTACTGTCTGTGGTGTGCGGTGTGCTGGGTGTCTGATGGGGGTGTGGTACATTGTGTACTGTCAGTGGTGTGCGGTGCGCTGGGTGCCTGTTGGGGCTGTGGTACATTGTGTACTGTCAGTGGTGTGTGGTGTGCTGGGTGTCTGATGGGGCTGTGGTACATTGTGTACTGTCAGTGGTGTGCGGTGTGCTGGGTGCCTGATGGGTCTGTGGTACATTGTGTACTGTCAGTGGTGTGCGGGAGCTGGGTCCCTGATGGGGGTGTGGTACATTGTGTACTGTCAGTGGTGTGTGGTGTGCTGGGTGTCTGATGGGGCTGTGGTACATTGTGTACTGTCAGTGGTGTGCGGTGTACTGGGTGTCTGATGGGGTTGTGGTACATTGTGTACTGTCAGTGGTGTGTGGTGAGCTGGGTGCCTGAAGGGGGTGTGGTACATTGTGTACTGTCAGTGGTGTGCGGTGTGCTGGGTGTCTGATTGGGGTGTGGTACATTGTGTACTGTCAGTGGTGTGTGGTGTGCTGGGTGTCTGATGTGGGTGTGGTACATTGTGTACTTTCAGTGGTGTGCGGTGTGCTGGGTGTCTGATGGGGGTGTGGTACATTGTGTACTGTCAGTGGTGTGCGGTGTGCTGGGTGCCTGATGGGGGTGTGGTACATTGTGTACTGTCAGTGGTGTGCGGTGTGCTGGGTGCCTGATGGGGGTGTGGTACATTGTGTACTGTCAGTGGTGTGTGGTGAGCTGGGTGCCTGATGGGGGTGTGGTACATTGTGTACTGTCAGTGGTGTGTGGTGAGCTGGGTGCCTGAAGGGGGTGTGGTACATTGTGTACTGTCAGTGGTGTGTAGTGTGCTGGGTGTCTGATGGGGCTGTGGTACATTGTGTACTGTCAGTGGTATGCGGTGAGCTGGGTGCCTGATGGGGGTGTGGTACATTGTGTACTGTCAGTGGTGTGTAGTGTGCTGGGTGTCTGATGGGGCTGTGGTACATTGTGTACTGTCAGTGGTGTGTGGTGTGCTGGGTGTCTGATGGGGGTGTGGTACATTGTGTACTGTCAGTGGTGTGCGGTGTGCTGGGTGTCTGATGGGGGTGTGGTACATTGTGTACTGTCAGTGGTGTGCGGTGTGCTGGGTGTCTGATGGGGGTGTGGTACATTGTGTACTGTCAGTGGTGTGCGGTGTGCTTGGTGTCTGATGGGGGTGTGGTACATTGTGTACTGTCAGTGGTGTGCGGTGTGCTGGGTGTCTGATGGGGGTGTGGTACATTGTGTACTGTCAGTGGTGTGCGGAGTGCTGGGTGTCTGATGGGGGTGTGGTACATTGTGTACTGTCAGTGGTGTGCGGTGTGCTGGGTGTCTGATGGGGGTGTGGTACATTGTGTACTGTCAGTGGTGTGCGTTGTGCTGGGTGCCTGATGGGTGTGTGGTACATTGTGTACTGTCAGTGGTGTGCGGTGTGCTGGGTGTCTGATGGGGGTGTGGTACATTGTGTACTGTCAGTGGTGTGCGGTGTGCTGAGTACCTGATGGGGGTGTGGTACATTGTGTATTGTCAGTGTTGTGCGGTGTGCTGGGTGTCTGATGGGGGTGTGGTACATTGTGTACTGTCAGTGGTGTGCGGTGTGCTGGGTGTCTGATGGGGGTGTGGTACATTGTGTACTGTCAGTGGTGTGCGGTGTGCTGGGTGTCTGATGGGGGTGCGGTACATTGTGTACTGTCAGTGGTGCGCGGTGTGCTGGGTGCCTGATGGGGGTGTGGTACATTGTGTACTGTCAGTGTTGTGTGGTGTGCTGGGTCTCTGATGGGGGTGTGGTACATTGTGTACTGTCAGTGGTGTGCGGTGTGCTGGGTTTCTGATGGGGGTGTGGTACATTGTGTACTGTCAGTGGTGTGCGGTGTGCTGGGTGTCTGATGGGGGTGTGGTACATTGTGTACTGTCAGTGGTGTGCGGTGTGCTGGGTGTCTGATGGGGGTGTGGTACATTGTGTACTGTCAGTAGTGTGCGGTGTGCTGTGTCTCTGATGGGGGTGTGGTACATTGTGTACTGTCAGTGGTTTGCGGTGTGCTGGGTGTCTGATGGGGGTGTGGTACATTGTGCACTGTCAGTGGTGTGTGGTGTGCTGGGTCTCTGATGGGGGTGTGGTACATTGTGTACTGTCAGTGGTGTGCGGTGTGCTGGGTGTCTGATGGGGGTGTGGTACATTGTGTACTGTCAGTGGTGTGCGGTGTGCTGGGTGTCTGATGGGGGTGTGGTACATTGTGTACTGTCAGTAGTGTGTGGTGTGCTGTGTCTCTGATGGGGGTGTGGTACATTGTGTACTGTCAGTGGTTTGCGGTGTTCTGGGTGTCTGATGGGGGTGTGGTACATTGTGTACTGTCAGTGGTGTGCGGTGTGCTGGGTGCCTGATGGGGGTGTGGTACATTGTGTACTGTCAGTGGTGTGCGTTGTGCTGGGTGTCTGATGGGGGTGTGGTACATTGTGTACTGTCAGTGGTGTGTGGTGTGCTGGGTGTCTGATGCGGGTGTGGTACATTGTGCACTGTCAGTGGTGTGTGGTGTGCTGGGTGCCTGATAGGGCTGTGGTACATTGTGTACAGTCAGTGGTGTGCGGTGAGCTGGGTGTCTGATGGGGCTGTGGTACATTGTGTACTGTCAGTGGTGTGCGGTGTGCTGGGTGCCTGATGGGGGTGTGGTACATTGTGTACTGTCAGTGGTGTGCGGTGTGCTGGGTGTCTGATGGGGCTGTGGTACATTGTGTACTGTCTGTGGTGTGCGGTGTGCTGGGTGTCTGATGGGGGTGTGGTACATTGTGTACTGTCAGTGGTGTGCGGTGTGCTGGGTGCCTGTTGGGGCTGTGGTACATTGTGTACTGTCAGTGGTGTGTGGTGTGCTGGGTGTCTGATGGGGCTGTGGTACATTGTGTACTGTCAGTGGTGTGCGGTGTGCTGGGTGCCTGATGGGTCTGTGGTACATTGTGTACTGTCAGTGGTGTGCGGGAGCTGGGTCCCTGATGGGGGTGTGGTACATTGTGTACTGTCAGTGGTGTGCGGTGAGCTGGGTACCTGATGGGGGGTGAGGTACATTGTGTTCTGCCAGTGGTGTGCGGTGTGCTGGGTGTCTGATGGGGGTGTGGTACATTGTGTACTGTCAGTGGTGTGTGGTGTGCTGGGTGTCTGATGGGGGTGTGGTACATTGTGTACTGTCAGTGGTGTGCGGTGTGCTGGTTGCCTGATGGGGGTGTGGTACATTGTGTACTGCCAGTGGTGTGTGGTACACTGGGTGCCTGATGGGGGTGTGGTACATTGTGTACTGTCAGTGGTGTACGGTGTGCTGGGTGCCCGATGGGGGTGTGGTACATTGTGTACTGTCAGTGGTGTGCGGTGTGCTGGGTGTCTGATGGGGCTGTGGTACATTGTGTACTGTCAGTGGTGTGCGGTGTGCTGGGTGTCTGATGGGGGTGTGGTATATTGTGTACTGTCAGTGGTGTGTGGTGTGCTGAGAGTCTGATGGGGCTGTGGTACATTGTGTACTGTCAGTGGTGTGTGGTGTGCTGGGTGTCTGATGGGGGTGTGTTACATTGTGTACTGTCAGTGGTGTGTGGTGTGCTGGGTGTCTGATGTGGGTGTGGTACATTGTGTACTGTCAGTGGTGTGTGGTGAGCTGGGTGCCTGATGGGGGTGTGGTACATTGTGTACTGTCAGTGGTGTGTGGTGAGCTGGGTGCCTGAAGGGGGTGTGGTACATTGTGTACTGTCAGTGGTGTGCGATGTGCTGGGTGTCTGATGGGGGTGTGGTACATTGTGTACTGTCAGTGGTGTGCGGTGAGCTGGGTGTCTGATGGGGGTGTGGTACATTGTGTACTGTCAGTGGTGTGCGGTGTGCTGGGTGTCTGATGGGGGTGTGGTACATTGTGTACTGTCAGTGGTGTGCGGTGTGCTGGGTGTCTGATGGGGGTGTGGTACATTGTGTACTGTCAGTGGTGTGCGGTGAGCTGGGTGCCTGAAGGGGGTGTGGTACATTGTGTACTGTCAGTGGTGTGCGGTGAGCTGGGTGCCTGAAGGGGGTGTGGTACATTGTGTACTGTCAGTGGTGTGCGATGTGCTGGGTGTCTGATGGGTGTGTGGTACATTGTGTACTGTCAGTGGTGTGCGGTGAGCTGGGTGCCTGATGGGGGTGTGGTACATTGTGTAATGTCAGTGGTGTGCGGTGTGCTGGGTGTCTGATGGGGGTGTGGTACATTGTGTACTGTCAGTGGTGTGTGGTGTGCTGGGTGCCTGATGGGGGTGTGGTACATTGTGTACTGTCAGTGGTGTGTGGTGTGCTGGGTGCCTGATGGGGGTGTGGTATATTGTGTACTGTCAGTGGTGTGTGGTGTGCTGGGTGTCTGATGGGGGTGTGGTACATTGTGTACTGTCAGTGGTGTGCGGTGTGCTGGGTGCCTGATGGGGCTGTGGTACATTTTGTACTGTCAGTGGTGTGCGGTGTGCTGGGTGCCTGATGGGGGTGCGGTACATTGTGTCCTGTCAGTGGTGTGCGGTGTGCTGGGTGCCTGATGGGGGTGTGGTACATTGTGTACTGTCAGTGGTGTGCGGTGTGCTGGGTGTCTGATGGGGGTGTGGTACATTGTGTACTGTCAGTGGTGTGCGGTGTGCTGGGTGTCTGATGGGTGTGTGGTACATTGTGTACTGTCAGTGGTGTGCGGTGTGCTGGGTGTCTGATGGGACTGTGGTACATTGTGTACTGTCAGTGGTGTGCGGTGTGCTGGGTGTCTGATGGGTGTGTGGTACATTGTGTACTGTCAGTGGTGTGCGGTGTGCTGGGTGTCTGATGGGGGTGTTGTACATTGTGTACTGTCAGTGGTGTGCGGTGTGCTGGGTGTCTGATGGGGGTGTGGTACATTGTGTACTGTCAGTGGTGTGCGGTGTGCTGGGTGTCTGATGGGGGTGTTGTACATTGTGTACTGTCAGTGGTGTGCGGTGTGCTGGGTGTCTGATGGGGGTGTGGTACATTGTGTACTGTCAGTGGTGTGTGGTGTGCTGGGTGTCTGATGGGGGTGTGGTACATTGTGTACTGTCAGTGGTGTGTGGTGTGCTGTGTGTCTGATGGGGCTGTGGTACATTGTGTACTGTCAGTGGTGTGCGGTGTGCTGGGTGTCTGATGGGGCTGTGGTACATTGTGTACTGTCAGTGGTGTGTGGTGTGCTGGGTGTCTGATGGGGGTGTGGTACATTGTGTACTGTCAGTGGAGTGCGGTGTGCTGGGTGCCTGATGGGGCTGTGGTACATTGTGTACTGTCAGTGGTGTGCGGTGTGCTGGGTGTCTGATGGGGGTGTGGTACATTGTGTACTGTCAGTGGTGTGTGGTGTGCTGGGTGTCTGATGGGGGTGTGGTACATTGTGTACTGTCAGTGGTGTGCGGTGTGCTGGGTGTCTGATGAGGCTGTGGTATATTGTGTACTGTCAGTGGTGTGTGGTGTGCTGGGTGCCTGATGGGGGTGTGGTACATTGTGTACTGTCAGTGGTGTGCGGTGTGCTGGGTGTCTGATGGGGGTGTGGTACATTGTGTACTGTCAGTGGTGTGCGGTATGCTGAGTGTCTGATGGGGCTGTGGTACATTGTGTACTGTCAGTGGTGTGCGGTGTGCTGGGTGTCTGATGGGGCTGTGGTACATTGTGTACTGTCAGTGGTGTGTGGTGTGCTGGGTGTCTGATGTGGGTGTGGTACATTGTGTACTGTCAGTGGTGTGCGGTGTGCTGGGTGTCTGATTGGGGTGTGGTACATTGTGAACTGTCAGTGGTGTGCGGTGTGCTGGGTGTCTGATGAGGCTGTGGTATATTGTGTACTGTCAGTGGTGTGTGGTGTGCTGGGTGTCTGATGGAGCTGTGGTACACTGTGTACTGTCAGTGGTGTGCGGTGAGCTGGGTGTCTGATGGGGGTGTGGTACATTGTGTACTGTCAGTGGTGTGTAGTGTGCTGGGTGTCTGATGGGGGTGTGGTACATTGTGTACTGTCAGTAGTGTGCGGTGTGCTGGGTGTCTGATGGGGGTGTGGTACATTGTGTACTGTCAGTTGTGTGCGGTGTGCTGGGTCCCTGATGGGGGTGTGGTACATTGTGTACTGTCAGTGGTGTGTGGTGTGCTGGGTGTCTGATGGAGCTGTGGTACACTGTGTACTGTCAGTGGTGTGCGGTGAGCTGGGTGTCTGATGGGACTGTGGTACATTGTGTAATGTCAGTGGTGTGCGGTGTGCTGGGTGCCTGATGGGGGTGTGGTACATTGTGTACTGTCAGTGGTGTGCGGTGTGCTGGGTGTCTGATGGGGCTGTGGTACATTGTGTACTGTCAGTGGTGTGCGGTGTGCTGGGTGTCTGATGGGGCTGTGGTACATTGTGTACTGTCAGTGGTGTTCGGTGTGATGGGTGTCTGATGGGGCTGTGGTACATTGTGTACTGTCAGTGGTGTGCGGTGTGCTGTGTGTCTGATGGGGGTGTGGTACATTGTGTACTGTCAGTGGTGTGTGGTGTGCTGGGTGTCTGATGGGGGTGTGGTACATTGTGTACTGTCAGTGGTGTGCGGTGTGCTGGGTGTCTGATGGGGCTGTGGTACATTGTGTACTGTCAGCGGTGTGCTGTGTGCTGGGTGTCTGATGGGTGTGTGGTACATTGTGTACTGTCAGTGGTGTGCGGTGCGCTGTGTGTCTGATGGGGGTGTGGTACATTGTGTACTGTCAGTGGTGTGCGGTGTGCTGCGTGTCTGATGGGGGTGAGGTACATTGTGTACTGTCAGTGGTGTCCGGTGTGATGGTTTCTGATGGGGGTGTGGTACATTGTGTACTGTCAGTGGTGTGCGGTGTGCTGGGTCCCTGATGGGGGTGTGGTACATTGTGTACTGTCAGTGGTGTGCGGTGTGCTGGGTGTCTGATGGGGGTGTGGTACATTGTGTACTGTCAGTGGTGTGCGGTGTGCTGGGTGTCTGATGGGGTTGTGGTACATTGTGAACTGTCAGTGGTGTGCGGTGTGCTGGGTGCCTGATGGGGGTGTGGTACATTGTGTACTGTCAGTGGTGTGTGGTGTGCTGGGTGTCTGATGGGGGTGTGGTACATTGTGTACTGTCAGTGGTGTGCAGTGTGCTGGGTGCCTGATGGGGGTGAGGTACATTGTGTACTGTCAGTGGTGTGCGGTGTGCTGTGTGCCTGATGGGGGTGTGGCACATTGTGTACTGTCAGTGGTGTGCGGTGTGCTGGGTGCCTGATGGGGGTGTGGTACATTGTGTACTGTCAGTGGTGTGCGGTGTGCTGGGTGTCTGATGGGGGTGTGGTACATTGTGTACTGTCAGTGGTGTGCGGTGTGCTGGGTGTCTGATGGGGGTGTGGTACATTGTGTACTGTCAGTGGTGTGTGGTGTGCTGGGTGTCTGATGGGGGTGTGGTACATTGTGTACTGTCAGTGGTGTGCGGTGTGCTGGGTGTCTGATGGGGGTGTGGTACATTGTGTACTGTCAGTGGTGTGCGGTGTGCTGGGTGTCTGATGGGGGTGTGGTACATTGTGTACTGTCAGTGGAGTGCGTTGTGCTGGGTGTCTGATGGGGGTGTGGTACATTGTGTACCGTCAGTGGTGTGCGGTGTGCTTGGTGTCTGATGGGGGTGTGGTACATTGTGTACTGTCAGTGGTGTGTGGTGTGCTGGGTGTCTGATGGGGGTGTGGTACATTGTGTACTGTCAGTGGTGTGCGGTGTGCTGGGTGTCTGATGGGGGTGTGGAGCATTGTGTACTGTCAGTGGTGTGTGGTGTGCTGGGTGTCTGATGGGGGTGTGGTACATTGTGTACTGTCAGTGGTGTGTGGTGTGCTGGGTGTCTGATGGGGGTGTGGTACATTGTGTACTGTCAGTGGTGTGCGGTGTGCTGGGTGTCTGATGGGGGTGTGGTACATTGTGTACTGTCAGTGGTGTGCGGTGTGCTGGGTGTCTGATGGGGGTGTGGTACATTGTGTACTGTCAGTGGAGTGCGTTGTGCTGGGTGTCTGATGGGGGTGTGGTACATTGTGTACCGTCAGTGGTGTGCGGTGTGCTTGGTGTCTGATGGGGGTGTGGTACATTGTGTACTGTCAGTGGTGTGCGGTGTGCTGGGTGTCTGATGGGGGTGTGGTACATTGTGTACTGTCAGTGGTGTGCGGAGTGCTGGGTGTCTGATGGGGGTGTGGTACATTGTGTACTGTCAGTGGTGTGCGGTGTGCTGGGTGTCTGATGGGGGTGTGGTACATTGTGTACTGTCAGTGGTGTGCGGTGTGCTGGGTGTCTGATGGGGGTGCGGTACATTGTGTACTGTCAGTGGTGCGCGGTGTGCTGGGTGCCTGATGGGGGTGTGGTACATTGTGTACTGTCAGTGTTGTGCGGTGTGCTGGGTGTCTGATGGGGGTGTGGTACATTGTGTACTGTCAGTGGTGTGCGGTGTGCTGGGTGTCTGATGGGGGTGTGGTACATTGTGTACTGTCAGTGTTGTGCGGTGTGCTGGGTGTCTGATGGGGCTGTGGTACATTGTGTACTGTCAGTGGTGTGCGGTGTGCTGGGTGTCTGATGGGGGTGTGGTACATTGTGTACTGTCAGTGGTGTGCGGTGTGCTGGGTCTCTGATGGGGGTGTGGTACATTGTGTACTGTCAGTGGTGTGCGGTGTGCTGGGTCTCTGATGGGGGTGTGGTACATTGTGTACTGTCAGTGGTGTGCGGTGTGCTGGGTGCCTGATGGGGGTGTGGTACATTGTGTACTGTCAGTGGTGTGCGTTGTGCTGGGTGTCTGATGGGGGTGTGGTACATTGTGTACTGTCAGTGGTGTGTGGTGTGCTGGGTGTCTGATGGGGGTGTGGTACATTGTGCACTGTCAGTGGTGTGTGGTGTGCTGGGTCTCTGATGGGGGTGTGGTACATTGTGTACTGTCAGTGGTGTGCGGTGTGCTGGGTGTCTGATGGGGGTGTGGTACATTGTGTACTGTCAGTGGTGTGCGGTGTGCTGGGTGTCTGATGGGGGTGTGGTACATTGTGTACTGTCAGTAGTGTGTGGTGTGCTGTGTCTCTGATGGGGGTGTGGTACATTGTGTACTGTCAGTGGTTTGCGGTGTTCTGGGTGTCTGATGGGGGTGTGGTACATTGTGTACTGTCAGTGGTGTGCGGTGTGCTGGGTGCCTGATGGGGGTGTGGTACATTGTGTACTGTCAGTGGTGTGCGTTGTGCTGGGTGTCTGATGGGGGTGTGGTACATTGTGTACTGTCAGTGGTGTGTGGTGTGCTGGGTGTCTGATGCGGGTGTGGTACATTGTGCACTGTCTGTGGTGTGTGGTGTGCTGGGTTTCTGATGGGGGTGTGGTACATTGTGTACTGTCAGTGGTGTGCGGTGTGCTGGGTGTCTGATGGGGGTGAGGTACATTGTGTACTGTCAGTGGTGTGTGGTGTGCTGGGTGTCTGATGGTGGTGTGGTACATTGTGTACTGTCAGTGGTGTGTGGTGTGCTGGGTGTCTGATGGGGGTGTGGTACATTGTGTACTGTCAGTGGTGTGTGGTGTGCTGGGTGTCTGATGGGGGTGTGGTACATTGTGTACTGTCAGTGGTGTGTGGTGTGCTGGGTGTCTGATGGGGCTGAGGTACATTGTGTACTGTCAGTGGTGTGTAGTGTGCTAGGTGTCTAATGGGGGTGTGGTACATTGTGTACTGTCAGTGGTGTGCGGTGAGCTGGGTGTCTGATGGGGGTGTGGCACTTTGTGTACTGTCAGTGGTGTGTGGTGTGCTGGGTGACTGATGGGGCTGTGGTACATTGTGTACTGTCAGTGGTGTGCGGTGTGCTGGGTGCCTGATGGGGGTGTGGTACATTGTGTACTGTCAGTGGTGTGCTGTGTGCTGGGTGTCTGATGGGGGTGTGGTACATTGTGTACTGTCAGTGGTGTGTGGTGTGCTAGGTGTCTAATGGGGGTGTGGTACATTGTGTACTGTCAGTGGTGTGAGGTGTGCTAGGTGTCTAATGGGGGTGTGGTACATTGTGTACTGTCAGTGGTGTGCGGTGTGCTGGGTGTCTGATGGGGGTGTGGCACATTGTGTACTGTCAGTGGTGTGTGGTGTGCTGGGTGTCTGATGGGGGTGTGGTACATTGTGTACTGTCAGTGGTGTGCGGTGTGCTGGGTGTCTGATGGGGGTGTGGTACATTGTGTACTGTCAGTGGTGTGCGGTGTGCTGGGTGTCTGATGGGGGTGTGGTACATTGTGTACTGTCAGTGGTGTGCGGTGTGCCGGGTGTCTGATGGGGGTGAGGTACATTGTGTACTGTCAGTGGTGTGCGGTGCGCTGGGTGTCTGATGGGGGTGTGGTACATTGTGTACTGTCAGTGGTGTGCGGTGTGCTGGGTGTCTGATGGGGGTGTGGTTCATTGTGTACTGTCAGTGGTTTGCGGTGTGCTGGGTGTCTGATGGTGGTGTGGTACATTGTGTACTGTCAGTGGTGTGCGGTGTGCTGGGTGCCTGATGGGGGTGTGGTACATTGTGTACTGTCAGTGGTGTGCGTTGTGCTGGGTGTCTGATGGGGGTGTGGTACATTGTGTACTGTCAGTGGTGTGTGGTGTGCTGGGTGTCTGATGTGGGTGTGGTACATTGTGCACTGTCAGTGGTGTGTGGTGTGCTGGGTCTCTGATGGGGGTGTGGTACATTGTGTACTGTCAGTGGTGTGCGGTGTGCTGGGTGTCTGATGGGGGTGTGGTACATTGTGTACTGTCAGTGGTGTGCGGTGTGCTGGGTGTCTGATGGGGGTGTGGTACATTGTGTACTGTCAGTAGTGTGTGGTGTGCTGGGTGTCTGATGGGGGTGTGGTACATTGTGTACTGTCAGTGGTGTGCGGTGCGCTGTGTCTCTGATGGGGGTGTGGAACATTGTGTACTGTCAGTGGTTTGCGGTGTTCTGGGTGTCTGATGGGGGTGTGGTACATTGTGTACTGTCAGTGGTGTGCGGTGTGCTGGGTGCCTGATGGGGGTGTGGTACATTGTGTACTGTCAGTGGTGTGCGTTGTGCTGGGTGTCTGATGGGGGTGTGGTACATTGTGTACTGTCAGTGGTGTGTGGTGTGCTGGGTGTCTGATGCGGCTGTGGTACATTGTGCACTGTCAGTGGTGTGTGGTGTGCTGGGTCTCTGATGGGGGTGTGGTACATTGTGTACTGTCAGTGGTGTGTGGTGTGCTGGGTTTCTGATGGGGGTGTGGTACATTGTGTACTGTCAGTGGTGTGTGGTGTGCTGGGTGTCTGATGGGGGTGAGGTACATTGTGTACTGTCAGTGGTGTGTGGTGTGCTGGGTGTCTGATGGTGGTGTGGTACATTGTGTACTGTCAGTGGTGTGTGGTGTGCTGGGTGTCTGATGCGGGTGTGGTACATTGTGTACTGTCAGTGGTGTGTGGTGTGCTGGGTGTCTGATGGGGGTGTGGTACATTGTGTACTGTCAGTGGTGTGCGGTGTGCTGGGTGTCTGATGGGGCTGAGGTACATTGTGTACTGTCAGTGGTGTGTAGTGTGCTAGGTGTCTAATGGGGGTGTGGTACATTGTGTACTGTCAGTGGTGTGCGGTGAGCTGGGTGTCTGATAGGGGTGTGGCACATTGTGTACTGTCAGTGGTGTGTGGTGTGCTGGGTGACTGATGGGGCTGTGGTACATTGTGTACTGTCAGTGGTGTGCGGTGTGCTGGGTGCCTGATGGGGGTGTGGTACATTGTGTACTGTCAGTGGTGTGTGGTGTGCTAGGTGTCTAATGGGGGTGTGGTACATTGTGTACTGTCAGTGGTGTGAGGTGTGCTAGGTGTCTAATGGGGGTGTGGTACATTGTGTACTGTCAGTGGTGTGCGGTGTGCTGGGTGTCTGATGGGGGTGTGGCACATTGTGTACTGTCAGTGGTGTGTGGTGTGCTGGGTGTCTGATGGGGGTGTGGTACATTGTGTACTGTCAGTGGTGTGCGGTGTGCTGGGTGTCTGATGGGGGTGTGGTACATTGTGTACTGTCAGTGGTGTGCGGTGTGCTGGGTGTCTGATGGGGGTGTGGTACATTGTGTACTGTCAGTGGTGTGCGGTGTGCCGGGTGTCTGATGGGGGTGAGGTACATTGTGTACTGTCAGTGGTGTGCGGTGCGCTGGGTGTCTGATGGGGGTGTGGTACATTGTGTACTGTCAGTGGTGTGCGGTGTGCTGGGTGCCTGATGGGGCTGTGGTACATTGTTTACTGTCAGTGGTGTGTGGTGTGCTGGGTGCCTGATGGGGGTGTGGTACATTGTGTACTGTCAGTGGTGTGCGGTGTGCTATGTGTCTGATGGGGGTGTGGTACATTGTGTACTGTCAGTGGTGTGCAGTGTGCTGGGTGTCTGATGGGTCTGTGGTACATTGTGGACTGTCAGTGGTGTGCGGTGTGCTGGGTGCCTGATGGGGGTGTGGTACATTGTGTACTGGCAGTGGTGTGTGGTCTGCTGGGTGTCTGATGGGGGTGTGGTACATTGTGTACTGTCAGTGGTGTGTGGTGAGCTGGGTGCCTGATGGGGCTGTGGTAAAGTGTGTCCTGTCAGTGGTGTGTGGTGTGCTGGGTGTCTGATGGGTGTGTGGTACATTGTGTACTGTCAGTGGTGTGTGGTGTGCTGGGTGTCTGCTGGGGGTGTGGTACATTGTGTACTGTCAGTGGTTTGTGGTGTGCTGGGTGTCTGCTGGGGGTGTGGTACATTGTGTACTGTCAGTGGTGTGTGGTGTGCTTGGTGCCTGATGGGGCTGTGGTACATTGTGTGCTGTCAGTGGTGTGTGGTGTGCTGGGTGCCTGATGGGGGTGTGGTACATTGTGTACTGTCAGTGGTGTGTGGTGTGCTGGGTGTCTGATGGGGGTGTGGTACATTGTGTACTGTCAGTGGTGTGTGGTGTGCTGGGTGCCTGATGGGGGTGTGGTACATTGTGTACTGTCAGTGGTGTGTGGTGTGCTGGGTGCCTGATGGGGGTGTGGTACATTGTGTACTGTCAGTGGTGTGTGGTGTGCTGGGTGTCTGATGGGGGTGTGGTACATTGTGTACTGTCAGTGGTGTGTGGTGTGCTGGGTGCCTGATTTGGGTGTGGTACATTGTGTACTGTCAGTGGTGTGTGGTGTGCTGGGTGTCTGATGGGGGTGTGGTACATTGTGTACTGTCAGTGGTGTGCGGTGTGCTGGGTGTCTGCTGGGGGTGTGGGACATTGTGAACTGTCAGTGGTGTGCGGTGTGCTGGGTGCCTGATGGGGGTGTGGTACATCTTTGTACTGTCAGTGGTGTGCGGTGTGCTGGGTACCTGATGGGGGTGTGGTACATTGTGTACTGTCAGTGGTGTGCTGGGTGTCTGATGGGGGTGTGGTACATTGTGTACTGTCAGTGGTGTGTGGTGTGCTGGGTGCCTGATGGGGGTGTGGTACATTGTGTACTGTCAGTGGTGTGCGGTGTGCTGGGTGTCTGATGAGGGTGTGGTACATTGTGTACTGTCAGTGGTGTGCGGTGTGCTGGGTGTCTGATGGGGGTGTGGTACATTGTGTACTGTCAGTGGTGTGTGGTGTGCTGGTGTCTCATTCGGCTGTGGTACATTGTGTACTGTCAGTGGTGTGCGGTGTGCTGGGTGTCTGATGAGGGTGTGGTACATTGTGTACTGTCAGTGGTGTTCGGTGTGCTGGGTGTCTGATGGGGGTGTGGTACATTGTGTACTGTCAGTGGTGTGTGGTGTGCTGGGTGTCTCAGTAGGCTGTGGTACATTGTGTACTGTCAGTGGTGTGCGGTGTGCTGGGTGTCACATTAGGCTGTGGTACATTGTGTACTGTCAGTGGTGTGCGGTGTGCTGGGTGTCTGATGGGGGTGTGGTACATTGTGTACTGTCAGTGGTGTGCGGTGTGCTGGGTGTCTGATGGGGGTGAGGTACATTGTGTACTGTCAGTGGTGTGCGGTGTGCTGGGTGTCTGATGGGGGTGTGGTACATTGTGTACTGTCAGTGGTGTGTGGTGTGCTGGGTGCCTGATGGGGGTGTGCAACATTGTGTACTGTCAGTGGTGTACGGTGTGCTGGGTGCCTGATGGGGGTGTGGTACATTGTGTACTGTCAGTGGTGTGTGGTGAGCTGGGTGTCTGATGGGGCTGTGGAACATTGTGTACTGTCAGTGGTGTGCGGTGTGCTGGGTGCCTGATGGGGCTGTGGTACATTGTGTACTGTCAGTGGTGTGTGGTGAGCTGGGTGTCTGATGGGGCTGTGGAACATTGTGTACTGTCAGTGGTGTGCGGTGCGCTGGGTGTCTGATGGGGCTGTGGTACATTGTGTACTGTCAGTGGTGTGCGGTGAGCTGGGTGTCTGATGGGGGTGTGGTACATTGTGTACTGTCAGTGGTGTGCGGTGAGCTGGGTGTCTGATGGGGGTGTGGTACATTGTGTACTGTCAGTGGTGTGCGGTGAGCTGGGTGTCTGATGGGGGTGTGGTACATTGTGTACTGTCAGTGGTGTGCGGTGCGCTGGGTGTCTGCTGGGGCTGTGGTACATTGTGTACTGTCAGTGGTGTGCGGTGAGCTGGGTGCCTGATGGGGCTGTGGTACATTGTGTACTGTCAGTGGTGTGCGGTGAGCTGGGTGTCTGATGGGGGTGTGGTACATTGTGTACTGTCAGTGGTGTGCGGTGCGCTGGGTGTCTGATGGGGCTGTGGTACACTGTGTACTGTCAGTGGTGTGCGGTGTGCTGGTTGCCTGATGGGGCTGTGGTACATTGTGTACTGTCAGTGGTGTGTGGTGTGCTGGGTGCCTGATGGGGCTGTGGTACACTGTGTACTGTCAGTGGTGTGCGGTGTGCTGGGTGCCTGATGGGGGTGTGGTACATTGTGTACTGTCAGTGGTGAGCGGTGCGCTGGATGTCTGATGGGGGTGTGGTACATTGTGTACTGTCAGTGGTGTGCGGTGAGCTGGGTTTCTGATGGGGCTGTGGTACATTGTATACTGTCAGAAGTGGTAGTGTGCTGTGTGTCTGATGGGGGTGTGGTACATTGTGTACTGTCAGTGGTGTGTGGTGTGCTGGGTGCCTGATGGGGGTGTGGTACATTGTGTACTGTCAGTGGTGTGCGGTGTGCTGGGTGTCTGATGGGTGTGTGGTACATTGTGTACTGTCAGTGGTGTGCGGTGTGCTGGGTGTCTGATGGGGCTGTGGTACATTGTGTACTGTCAGTGGTGTGTGGTGTGCTGGGTGTCTGATGGGGCTGTGGTACATTGTGTACTGTCAGTGGTGTGTGGTGTGCTGGGTGCCTGATGGGGGTGTGGTACATTGTGTACTGTCAGTGGTGTGCGGTGTGCTGGGTGTCTGATGGGGGTGTGGTACATTGTATACTATCAGTGCTGTGTGGTGTGCTGGGTGTCTGATGGGGGTGTGGTACATTGTGTACTGTCAGTGGTGTGCGGTGTGCTGGCTGCCTGATGGGTGTGTGGTACATTGTATACTGTCAGTGCTGTGTGGTGTGCTGGGTGTCTGATGGGGGTGTGGTACATTGTGTACTGTCAGTGGTGTGCGGTGTGCTGGGTGCCTGATGGGGGGTGAGGTACATTGTTTACTGCCAGTGGTGTGCGGTGTGCTGGGTGTCTGATGGGGGTCTGGTACATTGTGTACTGTCATTGGTGTGCGGTGTGCTGGGTGTCTGATGGGGCTGTGGTACATTGTGTACTGTCTGTGGTGTGCGGTGTGCTGGGTGTCTGATGGGTGTGTGGTACATTGTGTACTGTCAGTGGTGTGCGGTGTGCTGGGTGTCTGATGGGGGTGTGGTACATTGTGTACTGTCAGTGGTGTGCGGTGTGCTGGGTGTCTGATGGGGCTGTGGTACATTGTGTACTGTCTGTGGTGTGCGGTGTGCTGGGTGTCTGATGGGTGTGTGGTACATTGTGTACTGTCAGTGGTGTGCGGTGTGCTGAGTGTCTGATGGGGGTGTGGTACATTGTGTAATGTCAGTGGTGTGCGGTGTGCTGGGTGTCTGATGGGGGTGTGGTACATTGTGTACTGTCAGTGGTGTGCGATGTGCTGGGTGTCTGATGGGGCTGTGGTACATTGTATACTGTCAGTGGTGTGCGGTGTGATGGCTGCCTAATGGGGTTGTGGTACATTGTGTACTGTCAGTGGTGTGTGGTGTGCTGGGTGTCTGATGGGGGTGTGGTACATTGTGTACTGTCAGTGGTGTGCGGTGTGCTGGGTGCCTGATGGGGCTGTGGTACATTGTGTACTGTCAGTGGTGTGCGGTGTGCTGAGTGTCTGATGGGGGTGTGGTACATTGTGTACTGTCAGTGGTGTGCGGTGTGCTGAGTGTCTGATGGGGGTGTGGTACATTGTGTACTGTCAGTGGTGTGCGGTGTGCTGAGTGTCTGATGGGGGTGTGGTACATTGTGTACTGTCAGTGGTGTGCGGTGTGCTGGGTGTCTGATGGGGGTGTGGTACATTGTGTACTGTCAGAAGTGGTAGTGTGCTGGGTGTCTGATGGGGGTGTGGTACATTGTGTAATTTCAGTGGTGTGCGGTGTGCTGGGTGTCTGATGGGGGTGTGGTACATTGTGTAATGTCAGTGGTGTGCGGTGTGCTGGGTGCCTGATGGGGCTGTGATACATTGTGTACTGTCAGTGGTGTGTGGTGAGCTGGGTGTCTAATGGGGCTGTGGTACATTGTGTACTGTCAGTGGTGTGTGGTGTGCTGGGTGTCTGATGGGGCTGTGATACATTGTGTACTGTCAGTGGTGTGTGGTGTGCTGGGTGCCTGATGGGGGTGTGGTACATTGTGTACTGTCAGTGGTGTGTGGTGTGCTGGGTGTCTGATGGGGGTGTGGTACATTGTGTACTGTCAGTGGTGTGTGGTGTGCTGGGTGCCTGATGGGGGTGTGGTACATTGTGTACTGTCAGTGGTGTGTGGTGTGCTGGGTGCCTGATGGGGGTGTGGTACATTGTGTACTGTCAGTGGTGTGTGGTGTGCTGGGTGTCTGATGGGGGTGTGGTACATTGTGTACTGTCAGTGGTGTGTGGTGTGCTGGGTGCCTGATTTGGGTGTGGTACATTGTGTACTGTCAGTGGTGTGTGGTGTGCTGGGTGTCTGATGGGGGTGTGGTACATTGTGTACTGTCAGTGGTGTGCGGTGTGCTGGGTGTCTGCTGGGGGTGTGGGACATTGTGAACTGTCAGTGGTGTGCGGTGTGCTGGGTGCCTGATGGGGGTGTGGTACATCTTTGTACTGTCAGTGGTGTGCGGTGTGCTGGGTACCTGATGGGGGTGTGGTACATTGTGTACTGTCAGTGGTGTGCTGGGTGTCTGATGGGGGTGTGGTACATTGTGTACTGTCAGTGGTGTGTGGTGTGCTGGGTGCCTGATGGGGGTGTGGTACATTGTGTACTGTCAGTGGTGTGCGGTGTGCTGGGTGTCTGATGAGGGTGTGGTACATTGTGTACTGTCAGTGGTGTGCGGTGTGCTGGGTGTCTGATGGGGGTGTGGTACATTGTGTACTGTCAGTGGTGTGTGGTGTGCTGGGTGTCTCATTCGGCTGTGGTACATTGTGTACTGTCAGTGGTGTGCGGTGTGCTGGGTGTCTGATGAGGGTGTGGTACATTGTGTACTGTCAGTGGTGTTCGGTGTGCTGGGTGTCTGATGGGAGTGTGGTACATTGTGTACTGTCAGTGGTGTGTGGTGTGCTGGGTGTCTCAGTAGGCTGTGGTACATTGTGTACTGTCAGTGGTGTGCGGTGTGCTGGGTGTCACATTAGGCTGTGGTACATTGTGTACTGTCAGTTGTGTGCGGTGTGCTGGGTGTCTGATGGGGGTGTGGTACATTGTGTACTGTCAGTGGTGTGCGGTGTGCTGGGTGTCTGATGGGGGTGAGGTACATTGTGTACTGTCAGTGGTGTGCGGTGTGCTGGGTGTCTGATGTGGGTGTGGTACATTGTGTACTGTCAGTGGTGTGTGGTGTGCTGGGTGCCTGATGGGGGTGTGCAACATTGTGTACTGTCAGTGGTGTACGGTGTGCTGGGTGCCTGATGGGGGTGTGGTACATTATGTACTGTCAGTGGTGTGTGGTGAGCTGGGTGTCTGATGGGGCTGTGGAACATTGTGTACTGTCAGTGGTGTGCGGTGTGCTGGGTGCCTGATGGGGCTGTGGTACATTGTGTACTGTCAGTGGTGTGTGGTGAGCTGGGTGTCTGATGGGGCTGTGGAACATTGTGTACTGTCAGTGGTGTGCGGTGCGCTGGGTGTCTGATGGGGCTGTGGTACATTGTGTACTGTCAGTGGTGTGCGGTGAGCTGGGTGTCTGATGGGGGTGTGGTACATTGTGTACTGTCAGTGGTGTGCGGTGAGCTGGGTGTCTGATGGGGGTGTGGTACATTGTGTACTGTCAGTGGTGTGCGGTGCGCTGGGTGTCTGATGGGGCTGTGGTACATTGTGTACTGTCAGTGGTGTGCGGTGAGCTGGGTGCCTGATGGGGCTGTGGTACATTGTGTACTGTCAGTGGTGTGCGGTGAGCTGGGTGTCTGATGGGGGTGTGGTACATTGTGTACTGTCAGTGGTGTGCGGTGCGCTGGGTGTCTGATGGGGCTGTGGTACACTGTGTACTGTCAGTGGTGTGCGGTGTGCTGGTTGCCTGATGGGGCTGTGGTACATTGTGTACTGTCAGTGGTGTGTGGTGTGCTGGGTGCCTGATGGGGCTGTGGTACACTGTGTACTGTCAGTGGTGTGCGGTGTGCTGGGTGCCTGATGGGGGTGTGGTACATTGTGTACTGTCAGTGGTGAGCGGTGCGCTGGATGTCTGATGGGGGTGTGGTACATTGTGTACTGTCAGTGGTGTGCGGTGAGCTGGGTTTCTGATGGGGCTGTGGTACATTGTATACTGTCAGAAGTGGTAGTGTGCTGTGTGTCTGATGGGGGTGTGGTACATTGTGTACTGTCAGTGGTGTGTGGTGTGCTGGGTGCCTGATGGGGGTGTGGTACATTGTGTACTGTCAGTGGTGTGCGGTGTGCTGGGTGTCTGATGGGTGTGTGGTACATTGTGTACTGTCAGTGGTGTGCGGTGTGCTGGGTGTCTGATGGGGCTGTGGTACATTGTGTACTGTCAGTGGTGTGTGGTGTGCTGGGTGTCTGATGGGGCTGTGGTACATTGTGTACTGTCAGTGGTGTGTGGTGTGCTGGGTGCCTGATGGGGGTGTGGTACATTGTGTACTGTCAGTGGTGTGCGGTGTGCTGGGTGTCTGATGGGGGTGTGGTACATTGTATACTATCAGTGCTGTGTGGTGTGCTGGGTGTCTGATGGGGGTGTGGTACATTGTGTACTGTCAGTGGTGTGCGGTGTGCTGGCTGCCTGATGGGTGTGTGGTACATTGTATACTGTCAGTGCTGTGTGGTGTGCTGGGTGTCTGATGGGGGTGTGGTACATTGTGTACTGTCAGTGGTGTGCGGTGTGCTGGGTGCCTGATGGGGGGTGAGGTACATTGTTTACTGCCAGTGGTGTGCGGTGTGCTGGGTGTCTGATGGGGGTCTGGTACATTGTGTACTGTCATTGGTGTGCGGTGTGCTGGGTGTCTGATGGGGCTGTGGTACATTGTGTACTGTCTGTGGTGTGCGGTGTGCTGGGTGTCTGATGGGTGTGTGGTACATTGTGTACTGTCAGTGGTGTGCGGTGTGCTGGGTGTCTGATGGGGGTGTGGTACATTGTGTACTGTCAGTGGTGTGCGGTGTGCTGGGTGTCTGATGGGGCTGTGGTACATTGTGTACTGTCTGTGGTGTGCGGTGTGCTGGGTGTCTGATGGGTGTGTGGTACATTGTGTACTGTCAGTGGTGTGCGGTGTGCTGAGTGTCTGATGGGGGTGTGGTACATTGTGTAATGTCAGTGGTGTGCGGTGTGCTGGGTGTCTGATGGGGGTGTGGTACATTGTGTACTGTCAGTGGTGTGCGATGTGCTGGGTGTCTGATGGGGCTGTGGTACATTGTATACTGTCAGTGGTGTGCGGTGTGATGGCTGCCTAATGGGGTTGTGGTACATTGTGTACTGTCAGTGGTGTGTGGTGTGCTGGGTGTCTGATGGGGGTGTGGTACATTGTGTACTGTCAGTGGTGTGCGGTGTGCTGGGTGCCTGATGGGGCTGTGGTACATTGTGTACTGTCAGTGGTGTGCGGTGTGCTGAGTGTCTGATGGGGGTGTGGTACATTGTGTACTGTCAGTGGTGTGCGGTGTGCTGAGTGTCTGATGGGGGTGTGGTACATTGTGTACTGTCAGTGGTGTGCGGTGTGCTGAGTGTCTGATGGGGGTGTGGTACATTGTGTACTGTCAGTGGTGTGCGGTGTGCTGGGTGTCTGATGGGGGTGTGGTACATTGTGTACTGTCAGAAGTGGTAGTGTGCTGGGTGTCTGATGGGGGTGTGGTACATTGTGTAATGTCAGTGGTGTGCGGTGTGCTGGGTGTCTGATGGGGGTGTGGTACATTGTGTAATGTCAGTGGTGTGCGGTGTGCTGGGTGTCTGATGGGGGTGTGGTACATTGTGTACTGTCAGTGGTGTGCGGTGTGTGCTGGGTGTCTGATGGGGGTGTGGTACATTGTGTACTGTCAGTGGTGTGTGGTGTGCTGGGTGCCTGATGGGGCTGTGATACATTGTGTACTGTCAGTGGTGTGTGGTGAGCTGGGTGTCTAATGGGGCTGTGGTACATTGTGTACTGTCAGTGGTGTGTGGTGTGCTGGGTGTCTGATGGGGCTGTGATACATTGTGTACTGTCAGTGGTGTGTGGTGTGCTGGGTGCCTGATGGGGGTGTGGTACATTGTGTACTGTCAGTGGTGTGCGGTGTGCTGGGTGTCTGATGGGGGTGTGGTACATTGTATACTATCAGTGCTGTGTGGTGTGCTGGGTGTCTGATGGGGGTGTGGTACATTGTGTACTGTCAGTGGTGTGCGGTGTGTGCTGGGTGTCTGATGGTGGTGTGGTACATTGTGTACTGTCAGTGGTGTGCGGTGTGTGCTGGGTGTCTGATGGGGGTGTGGTACATTGTGTACTGTCAGTGGTGTGTGGTGTGCTGGGTGTCTGATGGGTCTGTGGTACATTGTGTACTGTCAGTGGTGTGTGGTGTGCTGGGTGCCTGATGGGGGTGTGGTACATTGTGTACTGTCAGTGGTGTGCGTTGTGCTGGGTGTCTGATGGGGGTGTGGTACATTGTGTACTGTCAGTGGTGTGTGGTGTGCTGGGTGTCTGATGGGGGTGTGGTACATTGTATACTGTCAGTGCTGTGTGGTGTGCTGCGTGTCTGATGGGGGTGTGGTACATTGTGTACTGTCAGTGGTGTGCGGTGTGCTGGGTGCCTGATGGGGGTGTGGTACATTGTGTACTGCCAGTGGTGTGCGGTGTGCTGGGTGTCTGATGGGGGTGTGGTACATTGTGTACTGTCATTGGTGTGTGGTGTGCTGTGTCCCTGATGGGTGTGTGGTACATTGTGTACTGTCAGTGGTGTGCGGTGTGCTGGGTGCCTGATGGGGGTGTGGTACATTGTGTACTGTCAGTGGTGTGCGGTGTGCTGGGTGTCTGATGGGGGTGTGGTACATTGTGTACTGTCAGTGGTGTGCGGTGTGCTGGGTGCCTGATGGGGCTGTGGTACATTGTGTCCTGTCAGTGGTGTGCGGTGTGCTGGGTGCCTGATGGGGGTGTGGTACATTGTGTACTGTCAGTGGTGTGCGGTGAGCTGGGTGTCTGATGGGGGTGTGGTACATTGTGTACTGTCACTGGTGTGCGGTGCGCTGGGTGTCTGATGGGGCTGTGGTACACTGTGTACGGTCAGTGGTGTGCGGTGTGCTGGGTGCCTGATGGGGGTGTGGTACATTGTGTACTGTCAGTGATGAGCGGTGCGCTGGATGTCTGATGGGGGTGTGGTACATTGTGTACTGTCAGTGGTGTGCGGTGTGCTGGGTGTCTGCTGGGGCTGTGGTACATTGTGTACTGTCAGTGGTGTGCGGTGTGCTGGGTCCCTGATGGGCTGTGGTACATTGTGTACTGTCAGTGGTGTGCGGTGTGCTGGGTGCCTGATGGGGGTGGGTACATTGTGTACTGTCAGTGGTGTGCGGTGTGCTGGGTGTCTGATGGGGGTGTGGTACATTGTGTACTGTCAGTGGTGTGTGGTGTGCTGGGTGCCTGATGGGGGTGGGTACATTGTGTACTGTCAGTGGTGTGCGGTGAGCTGGGTGTCTGATGGGGGTGTGGTACATTGTGTACTGTCAGTGATGTACGGTGTGATGGCTGCCTAATGGGGTTGTGGTACATTGTGTACTGTCAGTGGTGTGTGGTGTGCTGGGTGTCTGATGGGGGTGTGGTACATTGTGTACTGTCAGAAGTGGTAGTGTGCTGGGTGTCTGATGGGGGTGTGGTACATTGTGTACTGTCAGTGGTGTGTGGTGTGCTGGGTGCCTGATGGGGGTGTGGGACATTGTGTACTGTCAGTGGTGTGTGGTGTGCTGGGTGCCTGATGGGGGTGTGGTACATTGTGTACTGTCAGTGGTGTGCGGTGAGCTGGGTCCCTGATGGGGGTGTGGTACATTGTGTACTGTCAGTGGTGAGCGGTGTGCTGGGTGTCTGATGGGGGTGTGGTACATTGTGTACTGTCAGTGTTGTGCGGTGAGCTAGGTCCCTGATGGGGGTGTGGTACATTGTGTACTGTCAGTGGTGTGCGGTGTGCTGGGTGCCTGATGGGGGTGTGGTACATTGTGTACTGTCAGTGGTGTGCGGTGTGCTGGGTGCCTGATGGGTGTGTGTTACATTGTATACTGTCAGTGCTGTGTGGTGTGCTGGGTGTCTGATGGGGGTGTGGTACATTGTGTACTGTCAGTGGTGTGCGGTGTGCTGGGAGCCTGATGGGGGTGTGGTACATTGTGTACTGTCAGTGGTGTGCGGTGTGCTGGGTGCTTGATGGGGGTGTGGTACATTGTGTACTGTCAGTGGTGTCTGGTGTGCTGGGTGTCTGATGGGGGTGTGGTACATTGTGTACTGTCAGTGGTGTGCGGTGTGCTGGGTGTCTGATGGGGGTGTGGTACATTGTGTACTGTCAGTGGTGTGTGGTGTGCTGGGTGTCTGATGGGGGTATGGTACATTGTGCACTGTCAGTGGTGTGTGGTGTGCTGGGTCTCTGATGGGGGTGTGGTACATTGTGTACTGTCAGTGGTTTGCGGTGTGCTGGGTGTCTGATGGTGGTGTGGTACATTGTGTACTGTCAGTGGTGTGCGGTGTGCTGGGTGCCTGATGGGGGTGTGGTACATTGTGTACTGTCAGTGGTGTGCGTTGTGCTGGGTGTCTGATGGGGGTGTGGTACATTGTGTACTGTCAGTGGTGTGTGGTGTGCTGGGTGTCCGATGGGGGTGTGGTACATTGTGCACTGTCAGTGGTGTGTGGTGTGCTGGGTCTCTGATGGGGGTGTGGTACATTGTGTACTGTCAGTGGTGTGCGGTGTGCTGGGTGTCTGATGGGGGTGTGGTACATTGTGTACTGTCAGTGGTGTGCGGTGTGCTGGGTGTCTGATGGGGGTGTGGTACATTGTGTACTGTCAGTTGTGTGTGGTGTGCTGTGTCTCTGATGGGGGTCTGGTACATTGTGTACTGTCAGTGGTGTGTGGTGAGCTGGGTGTCTGATGGGGGTGTGGTACATTGTGTACTGTCAGTGGTTTGCGGTGTTCTGGGTGTCTGATGGGGGTGTGGTAAATTGTGTACTGTCAGTGGTGTGCGGTGTGCTGGGTGTCTGATGGGGGTGTGGTACATTGTGTACTGTCAGTGGTGTGTGGTGTGCTGGGTTTCTGATGGGGGTGTGGTACATTGTGTACTGTCAGTGGTGTGCGGTGTGCTGGGTGTCTGATGGGGGTGAGGAACATTGTGTACTGTCAGTGGTGTGTGGTGTGCTGGGTGTCTAATGGTGGTGTGGTACATTGTGTACTGTCAGTGGTGTGTGGTGTGCTGGGTGTCTGATGGGGGTGTGGTACATTGTGTACTGTCAGTGGTGTGTGGTGTGCTGGGTGTCTGCTGGGGGTGTGGTACATTGTGTACTGTCAGTGGTGTGTGGTGTGCTGGGTGTCTGATGGGGCTGAGGTACATTGTGTACTGTCAGTGGTGTGTAGTGTGCTAGGTGTCTAATGGGGGTGTGGTACATTGTGTACTGTCAGTGGTGTGCGGTGAGCTGGGTGTCTGATGGGGGTGTGGCACATTGTGTACTGTCAGTGGTGTGCGGTGTGCTGGGTGCCTGATGGGAGTGTCGTACATTTTGTACTGTCAGTGGTGTGCGGTGTGCTGGGTGTCTGATGGGGGTGTGGTACATTGTGTACTGTCAGTGGTGTGCGGTGTGCTGGGTGCCTGATGGGGTTGTGGTACATTGTGTACTGTCAGTGGTGTGCGGTGTGCTGGGTGCCTGATGGGGGTGTGGTACATTGTGTACTGTCAGTGGTGTGCGGTGTGCTGGGTGTCTGACGGGGCTGTGGTACATTGTGTACTGTCAGTGGTGTGCGGTGTGCTGGGTGCCTGATGGGGGTGTGGTACATTGTGTACTGTCAGTGGTGTGCTGTGTGCTGGGTGTCTGATGGGGGTGTGGTACATTGTGTACTGTCAGTGGTGTGTGGTGTGCTAGGTGTCTAATGGGGGTGTGGTACATTGTGTAATGTCAGTGGTGTGAGGTGTGCTAGGTGTCTAATGGGGGTGTGGTACATTGTGTACTGTCAGTGGTGTGCGGTGTGCTGGGTGTCTGATGGGGGTGTGGCACATTGTGTACTGTCAGTGGTGTGAGGTGTGCTGGGTGTCTGATGGGGCTGTGGTACATTGTGTACTGTCAGTGGTGTGCGGTGTGCTGGGTGTCTGATGGGGGTGTGGTACATTGTGTACTGTCAGTAGTGTGCGGTGTGCTGGGTGTCTGATGGGGGTGTGGTACATTGTGTACTGTCAGTGGTGTGCGGTGTGCTGGGTGTCTGATGGGGGTGTGGTACATTGTGTACTGTCAGTGGTGTGCGGTGTGCTGGGTGTCTGATGGGGGTGTGGTACATTGTGTACTGTCAGTGGTGTGTGGTGTGCTGGGTGTCTGATGGAGGTGTGGTACATTGTGTACTGTCAGTAGTGTGCGGTGTGCTGGGTGTCTGATGGGGGTGTGGTACATTGTGTACTGTCAGTGGTGTGCGGTGTGCTGGGTGTCTGATGGGGGTGTGGTACATTGTGTACTGTCAGTGGTGTGCGGTGTGCTGGGTGTCTGATGGGGGTGTGGTACATTGTGTACTGTCAGTGGTGTGCGGTGTGCCGGGTGTCTGATGGGGGTGAGGTACATTGTGTACTGTCAGTGGTGTGCGGTGCGCTGGGTGTCTGATGGGGCTGTGGTACATTGTGTACTGTCAGTGGTTTGTGGTGTGCTGGGTGTCTGCTGGGGGTGTGGTACATTGTGTACTGTCAGTGGTTTGTGGTGTGCTGGGTGCCTGATGGGGCTGTGGTACATTGTGTACTGTCAGTGGTGTGTGGTGAGCTGGGTGCCTGATGGGGCTGTGGTAAAGTGTGTCCTGTCAGTGGTGTGTGGTGTGCTGGGTGTCTGCTGGGGGTGTGGTACATTGTGTACTGTCAGTGGTTTGTGGTGTGCTGGGTGTCTGCTGGGGGTGTGGTACATTGTGTACTGTCAGTGGTTTGTGGTGTGCTGGGTGCCTGATGGGGCTGTGGTACATTGTGTACTGTCAGTGGTGTGTGGTGTGCTAGGTGCCTGATGGGGCTGTGGTACATTGTGTGCTGTCAGTGGTGTGCGGTGTGCTGGGTGCCTGATGGGGGTGTGGTACATTGTGTGCTGTCAGTGGTGTGCGGTGTGCTGGGTGTCTGATGGGAGTGTGGTGCATTGTGTACTGTCAGTGATGTGTGGTGTGCTGGGTGTCTGATGGGGGTGTGGTACATTGTGTACTGGCAGTGGTGTGTGGTCTGCTGGGTGTCTGATGGGGGTGTGGTACATTGTGTACTATCAGTGGTGTGTGGTGTGCTGGGTGTCTGATGGGGGTGTGGTACATTGTGTACTGTCAGTGGTGTGTGGTGTGCTGGGTGCCTGATTTGGGTGTGGTACATTGTGTACTGTCAGTGGTGTGTGGTGTGCTGGGTGTCTGCTGGGGGTGTGGGACATTGTGTACTGTCAGTGGTGTGCGGTGTGCTGGGTGTCTGATGTGGCTGTGGTACATTGTGTACTGTCAGTGGTGCGCGGTGTGCTGGGTGTCTGATGGGGGTGTGGTACATTGTGCACTGTCAGTGGTGTGCGGTGTGCTGGGTGTCTGATGGGGCTGTGGTGCATTGTGTACTGTCAGTGGTGTGCGGTGTGCTGGGTGCCTGATGGGGGTGTGGTACATCTTTGTACTGTCAGTGGTGTGCGGTGTGCTGGGTGCCTGATGGGGGTGTGGTACATTGTGTACTGTCAGTGGTGTGCTGGGTGTCTGATGGGGGTGTGGTACATTGTGTACTGTCAGTGGTGTGCGGTGTGCTGGGTGTCTGATGGGGGTGTGGAACATTGTGTACTGTCAGTGGTGTGCTGGGTGCCTGATGGGGGTGTGGTACATTGTGTACTGTCAGTGGTGTGCGGTGTGCTGGGTGCCTGATGGGGGTGTGGTACATTGTGTACTGTCAGTGGTGTGCGGTGTGCAGGGTGTCTGATGAGGGTGTGGTACATTGTGTACTGTCAGTGGTGTGCGGTGTGCTGGGTGTCTGATGGGGGTGTGGTACATTGTGTACTGTCAGTGGTGTGCGGTGTGCTGGGTGCCTGATGGGGCTGTGGTACATTGTGTACTGTCAGTGGTGTGCGGTGTGCTGGGTGTCTCATTAGGCTGTGGTACATTGTGTACTGTCAGTGGTGTGCGGTGTGCTGGGTGTCTGATGAGGGTGTGGTACATTGTGTACTGTCAGTGGTGTTCGGTGTGCTGGGTGTCTGATGGGGGTGTGGTACATTGTGTACTGTCACTGGTGTGTGGTGTGCTGGGTGTCTCATTAGGCTGTGGTACATTGTGTACTGTCAGTGGTGTGCGGTGTGCTGGGTGTCACATTAGGCTGTGGTACATTGTGTACTGTCAGTGGTGTGCGGTGTGCTGGGTGTCTGATGGGGGTGAGGTACATTGTGTACTGTCAGTGGTGTGCGGTGTGCTGGGTGTCTGATGGGGGTGTGGTACATTGTGTACTGTCAGTGGTGTGTGGTGTGCTGGGTGCCTGATGGGGGTGTGCAACATTGTGTACTGTCAGTGGTGTGCGGTGTGCTGGGTGCCTGATGGGGGTGTGGTACATTGTGTACTGTCAGTGGTGTGTGGTGAGCTGGGTGTCTGATGGGGCTGTGGAACATTGTGTACTGTCAGTGGTGTGTGGTGAGCTGGGTGTCTGATGGGGCTGTGGAACATTGTGTACTGTCAGTGGTGTGCGGTGTGCTGGGTGTTTGATGGGGTTGTGGTACATTGTGTACTGTCAGTGGTGTGCGGTGAGCTGGGTGTCTGATGGGGGTGTGGTACATTGTGTACTGTCAGTGGTGTGCGGTGCGCTGGGTGTCTGATGGGGCTGTGGTACATTGTGTACTGTCAGTGGTGTGCGGTGAGCTGGGTGCCTGATGGGGCTGTGGTACATTGTGTACTGTCAGTGGTGTGCGGTGAGCTGGGTGTCTGATGGGGGTGTGGTACATTGTGTACTGTCAGTGGTGTGCGGTGCGCTGGGTGTCTGATGGGGCTGTGGTACACTGTGTACTGTCAGTGGTGTGCGGTGTGCTGGTTGCCTGATGGGGCTGTGGTACATTGTGTACTGTCAGTGGTGTGTGGTGTGCTGGGTGCCTGATGGGGCTGTGGTACACTGTGTACTGTCAGTGGTGTGCGGTGTGCTGGGTGCCTGATGGGGGTGTGGTACATTGTGTACTGTCAGTGGTGAGCGGTGCGCTGGATGTCTGATGGGGGTGTGGTACATTGTGTACTGTCAGTGGTGTGCGGTGAGCTGGGTTTCTGATGGGGCTGTGGTACATTGTATACTGTCAGAAGTGGTAGTTTGCTGGGTGTCTGATGGGGGTGTGGTACATTGTGTACTGTCAGTGGTGTGCGGTGTGCTGGGTGCCTGATGGGGGTGTGGTACATTGTGTACTGTCAGTGGTGTGCGGTGTGCTGGGTGTCTGATGGGGGTGTGGTACATTGTATACTATCAGTGCTGTGTGGTGTGCTGGGTGTCTGATGGGGGTGTGGTACATTGTGTACTGTCAGTGGTGTGCGGTGTGCTGGGTGCCTGATGGGGGTGTGGTACATTGTGTACTGTCAGTGGTGTGCGGTGTGCTGGGTGCCTGATGGGGGTGTGGTACATTGTGTACTGTCAGTGGTGTGCGGTGTGCTGGGTGTCTGATGGGGGTGTGGTACATTGTGTAATGTCAGTGGTGTGCGGTGTGCTGGGTGCTTGATGGGGGTGTGGTACATTGTGTACTGTCAGTGGTGTCTGGTGTGCTGGGTGTCTGATGGGGGTGTGGTACATTGTGTACTGTCAGTGGTGTGCGGTGTGCTGGGTGCCTGATGGGGGTGTGGTACATTGTGTACTGTCAGTGGTGTGTGGTGTGCTGGGTGTCTGATGGGGAGTGTGGTAAATTGTGTACTGTCAGTGGTGTGCGGTGTGCTGGGTGTCTGATGGGGGTGTGGTACATTGTGTACTGTCAGTCGACTGCGGTGTGCTGGGTGTCTGATGGGGGTGTGGTACATTGTGTACTGTCAGTGGTGTGTGGTGTGCTGGGTGTCTGATGGGGGTGTGGTACATTGTGTACTGTCAGTGGTGTGCGGTGAGCTGGGTGCCTGATGGGGGGTGAGGTACATTGTTTACTGCCAGTGGTGTGCGGTGTGCTGGGTGTCTGATGGGGGTGTGGTACATTGTGTACTGTCATTGGTGTGCGGTGTGCTGGGTGTCTGATGGGGGTGTGGTACATTGTGTACTGTCAGTGGTGTGCGGTGTGCTGGGTGTCTGATGGGGGTGTGGTAAATTGTGTACTTTCAGTGGTGTGTGGTGTGCTGTGTCCCTGATGGGTGTGTGGTACATTGTGTACTGTCAGTGGTGAGCGGTGCGCTGGATGTCTGATGGGGGTGTGGTACATCGTGTACTGTCAGTGGTGTGCGGTGAGCTGGGTTTCTGATGGGGCTGTGGTACATTGTATACTGTCAGTGGTGTGCGGTGTGCTGGGTGCCTGATGGGGGTGTGGTACATTGTGTACTGTCAGTGGTGTGTGGTGTGCTGGGTGTCTGATGGGGGTGTGGTACATTGTGTACTGTCAGTGGTGTGCGGTGTGTGCTGGGTGTCTGATGGGGGTGTGGTACATTGTGTACTGTCAGTGGTGTGTGGTGTGCTGGGTGCCTGATGGGGGTGTGGTACATTGTATACTATCAGTGCTGTGTGGTGTGCTGGGTGTCTGATGGGGGTGTGGTACATTGTGTACTGTCAGTGGTGTGTGGTGTGCTGGGTGCCTGATGGGGGTGTGGTACATTGTGTACTGTCAGTGGTGTGCGGTGTGCTGGGTGCCTGATGGGGCTGTGGTACATTGTGTACTGTCAGTGGTGTGCGGTGTGCTGGGTGTCTGATGGGGGTGTGGTACATTGTATACTATCAGTGCTGTGTGGTGTGCTGGGTGTCTGATGGGTGTGTGGTACATTGTGTACTGTCAGTGGTGTGCGGTGTGCTGGGTGCCTGATTGGGGTGTGGTACATTGTGTGCTGTCAGTGGTGTGCGGTGTGCTGGGTGTCTGATGGGGGTGTGGTACATTGTGTACTGTCAGTGGTGTGCGGTGTGCTGGGTGCCTGATGGGGCTGTGGTACATTGTGTACTGTCAGTGGTGTGCGGTGTGCTGGGTGTCTGATGGGGGTGTGGTACATTGTGTACTGTCAGTGGTGTGCGGTGTGCTGGGTGCCTGATGGAGGTGTGGTACATTGTGTACTGTCAGTGGTGTGCGGTGTGCTGGGTGTCTGATGGGGGTGTGGTACATTGTGTACTGTCAGTGGTGTGCGGTGTGCTGGGTGCTTGATGGGGGTGTGGTACATTGTGTACTGTCAGTGGTGTCTGGTGTGCTGGGTGTCTGATGGTGGTGTGGTACATTGTGTACTGACAGTGGTGTGCGGTGTGCTGGGTGCCTGATGGGGGTGTGGTACATTGTGTACTGTCAGTGGTGTGCGGTGTGCTGGGTGTCTGATGGGGGTGTGGTACATTGTGTACTGTCAGTGGTGTGCGGTGTGCTGGGTGCCTGATGGGGGTGTGGTACATTGTGTACTGTCAGTGGTGTGCGGTGTGCTGGGTGTCTGATGGGAGTGTGGTACATTGTGTACTGTCAGTGGTGTCTGGTGTGCTGGGTGTCTGATGGTGGTGTGGTACATTGTGTACTGTCAATGGTGTGCGGTGTGCTGGGTGCCTGATGGGGGTGTGGTACATTGTGTACTGTCAGTGGTGTGCGGTGTGCTGGGTGTCTGATGGGGGTGTGGTACATTGTGTACTGACAGTGGTGTGCGGTGTGCTGGGTGCCTGATGGGGGTGTGGTACATTGTGTACTGTCAGTGGTGTGCGGTGTGCTGGGTGTCTGATGGGAGTGTGGTACATTGTGTACTGTCAGTCGTCTGCGGTGTGCTGGGTGTCTGATGGGGTGTGGTACATTGTGTACTGTCAGTGGTGTGCGATGTGCTGGGTGTCTGATGGGGGTGTGGTACATTGTGTACTGTCAGTGGTGTGTGGTGTGCTGGGTGTCTGATGGGGCTGTGGTACATTGTGTACTGTCAGTGGTGTGCGGTGTGCTGGGTGCTTGATGGGGGTGTGGTACATTGTGTACTGTCAGTGGTGTGCGGTGAGCTGGGTGTCTGATGGGGCTGTGGTACATTGTGTACTGTCAGTGGTGTGCGGTGTGCTGGGTGCTTGATGGGGCTGTGGTACATTGTGTACTGTCAGTGGTGTGCGGTGAGCTGGGTGTCTGATGGGGCTGTGGTACATTGTGTACTGTCAGTGGTGTGCGGTGTGCTGGGTGCTTGATGGGGGTGTGGTACATTGTGTACTGTCAGTGGTGTCTGGTGTGCTGGGTGTCTGATGGTGGTGTGGTACATTGTGTACTGTCAGTGGTGTGCGGTGAGCTGGGTGCCTGATGGGGGGTGAGGTACATTGTGTACTGCCAGTGGTGTGCGGTGTGCTGGCTGTCTGATGGGGGTGTGGTACATTGTGTACTGTCATTGGTGGGCGGTGTGCTGGGTGCCTGCTGGGGCTTTGGTACATTGTGTACTGTCAGTGGTGTGCGGTGTGCTGGGTGTCTGATGGGGGTGAGGTACATTGTGTACTGTCAGTGGTGTGCGGTGAGCTGGGTCCCTGATGGGGGTGTGGTACATTGTGTACTGTCAGTGGTGTGTGGTGTGCTGGGTGTCTGATGGGGGTGAGGTACATTGTGTACTGTCAGTGGTGTGCGGTGTGCTGGGTGTCTGATGGGGGTGTGGTATATTGTGTACTGTCAGTGGTGTGCGGTGTGCTGGGTGCCTGATGGGGGTGTGGTATATTGTGTACTGTCAGTGGTGTGCGGTGTGCTGGGTGCCTGATGTGGGTGTGGTATATTGTGTACTGTCAGTGGTGTGCGGTGTGCTGGGTGTCTGATGGGGGTGTGGTATATTGTGTACTGTCAGTGGTGTGCGGTGTGCTGGGTGTCTGATGGGGGTGTGGTACATTGTGTACTGTCAGTGGTGTGTGGTGTGCTGGGTGCCTGATGGGGGTGTGGTACATTGTGTACTGTCAGTGGTGTGTGGTGTGCTGGGTGTCTGATGGGGCTGTGGTACATTGTGTACTGTCAGTGGTGTGCGGTGTGCTGGGTGTCTGATGGGACTGTGGTACATTGTGTACTGTCAGTGGTGTGTGGTGTGCTGGGTGTCTGATGTGGGTGTGGAACATTGTGTACTGTCAGTGGTGTGCGGTGTGCTGGGTGTCTGATGGGGGTGTGGTACATTGTGTACTGTCAGTGGTGTGCGGTGAGCTGGGTGTCTGATGGGGCTGTGGTACATTGTGTACTGTCAGTGGTGTGCGGTGTGCTGGGTGCCTGATGGGGGTGTGGTACATTGTGTACTGTCAGTGGTGAGCGGTGTGCTGGGTGTCTGATGGGGTTGTGGTACATTGTATACTGTCAGTGGTGAGCGGTGTGCTGGGTGTCTGATGGGGGTGTGGTACATTGTGTACTGTCAGTGGTGTGTGGTCTGCTGGGTGATTGATGGGGGTGTGGTACATTGTGTACTGTCAGTGGTGTGTGGTGTGCTGGGTGCCTGATGGGGGTGTGGTACATTGTGTACTGTCAGTGGTGTGCGGTGTGCTGGGTGTCTGATGGGGGTGTGGTACATTGTGTACTGTCAGTGGTGTGCGGTGTGCTGAGTGTCTGATGGGGGTGTGGTACATTGTGTACTGTCAGTGGTGTGTGGTGTGCTGAGTGTCTGATGGGGCTGTGGTACATTGTGTACTGCCAGTGGTGTGTGGTGCGCTGGGTGCCTGATGGGGGTGTGGTACATTGTGTACTGTCAGTGGTGTGCGGTGTGCTGGGTGTCTGATGGGGGTGTGGTACATTGTGTACTGTCAGTGGTGTGCGGTGTGCTGGGTGTCTGATGGGGGTGTGGTACATTGTGTACTTTCAGTGGTGTGTGGTGTGCTCGGTGCCTGATGGGGCTGTGGTACATTGTGTACAGTCAGTGGTGTGCGGTGTGCTGGGTGACTGATGGGGGTGTGGTACATTGTGTACTGTCAGTGGTGTGCGGTGTGCTGGGTGTCTGATGGGGCTGTGGTACACTGTGTACTGTCAGTGGTGTATGGTGAGCTGGGTGTCTGATGGGGCTGTGGTACATTGTGTACTGTCAGTGGTGTGCGGTGCGCTGGGTGTCTGATGGGGCTGTGGTACATTGTGTACTGTCAGTGGTGTGCGGTGAGCTGGGTGCCTGATGGGGCTGTGGTACATTGTGTACTGTCAGTGGTGTGCGGTGAGCTGGGTGTCTGATGGGGGTGTGGTACATTGTGTACTGTCAGTGGTGTGCGGTGCGCTGGGTGTCTGATGGGGCTGTGGTACACTGTGTACTGTCAGTGGTGTGCGGTGTGCTGGTTGCCTGATGGGGCTGTGGTACATTGTGTACTGTCAGTGGTGTGTGGTGTGCTGGGTGCCTGATGGGGCTGTGGTACACTGTGTACTGTCAGTGGTGTGCGCTGTGCTGGGTGCCTGATGGGGGTGTTGTACATTGTGTACTGTCAGTGGTGATCGGTGCGCTGGATGTCTGATGGGGGTGTGGTACATTGTGTACTGTCAGTGGTGTGCGGTGAGCTGGGTTTCTGATGGGGCTGTGGTACATTGTATACTGTCAGAAGTGGTAGTGTGCTGGGTGTCTGATGGGGGTGTGGTACATTGTGTACTGTCAGTGGTGTGCGGTGTGCTGGGTGCCTGATGGGGGTGTGGTACATTGTGTACTGTCAGTGGTGTGCGGTGTGCTGGGTGTCTGATGGGGGTGTGGTACATTGTATACTATCAGTGCTGTGTGGTGTGCTGGGTGTCTGATGGGGGTGTGGTACATTGTGTACTGTCAGTGGTGTGCGGTGTGCTGGGTGCCTGATGGCGGTGTGGTACATTGTATACTGTCAGTGCTGTGTGGTGTGCTGGGTGTCTGATGGGGGTGTGGTACATTGTGTACTGTCAGTGGTGTGCGGTGTGCTGGGTGCCTGATGGGGGTGTGGTACATTGTGTACTGTCAGTGGTGTGCGGTGTGCTGGGTGTCTGATGGGGGTGTGGTACATTGTGTACTGTCAGTGGTGTGCGGTGTGCTGGGTGCTTGATGGGGGTGTGGTACATTGTGTACTGTCAGTGGTGTCTGGTGTGCTGGGTGTCTGATGGGGGTGTGGTACATTGTGTACTGTCAGTGGTGTGCGGTGTGCTGGGTGCCTGATGGGGGTGTGGTACATTGTGTACTGTCAGTGGTGTGTGGTGTGCTGGGTGTCTGATGGGGAGTGTGGTAAATTGTGTACTGTCAGTGGTGTGCGGTGTGCTGGGTGTCTGATGGGGGTGTGGTACATTGTGTACTGTCAGTCGACTGCGGTGTGCTGGGTGTCTGATGGGGGTGTGGTACATTGTGTACTGTCAGTGGTGTGCGGTGAGCTGGGTGCCTGATGGGGGGTGAGGTACATTGTTTACTGCCAGTGGTGT
The DNA here is from genome assembly GCF_047496885.1 of Scyliorhinus torazame. Taxonomy (NCBI): domain Eukaryota; kingdom Metazoa; phylum Chordata; class Chondrichthyes; order Carcharhiniformes; family Scyliorhinidae; genus Scyliorhinus; species Scyliorhinus torazame. Next base: position 459,646 of record NW_027307845.1, read on the forward strand.
GCGGTGTGCTGGGTGTCTGATGGGGGTGTGGTACATTGTGTACTGTCATTGGTGTGCGGTGTGCTGGGTGTCTGATGGGGGTGTGGTACATTGTGTACTGTCAGTGGTGTGCGGTGTGCTGGGTGTCTGATGGGGGTGTGGTAAATTGTGTACTTTCAGTGGTGTGTGGTGTGCTGTGTCCCAGATGGGTGTGTGGTACATTGTGTACTGTCAGTGGTGAGCGGTGCGCTGGATGTCTGATGGGGGTGTGGTACATTGTGTACTGTCAGTGGTGTGCGGTGAGCTGGGTTTCTGATGGGGCTGTGGTACATTGTATACTGTCAGTGGTGTGCGGTGTGCTGGGTGCCTGATGGGGGTGTGGTACATTGTGTACTGTCAGTGGTGTGTGGTGTGCTGGGTGTCTGATGGGGGTGTGGTACATTGTGTACTGTCAGAAGTGGTAGTGTGCTGGGTGTCTGATGGGGGTGTGGTACATTGTGTACTGTCAGTGGTGTGCGGTGTGCTGGGTGTCTGATGGGGGTGTGGTACATTGTGTACTGACAGTGGTGTGTGGTGTGCTGGGTGCCTGATGGGGGTGTGGTACATTGTGTACTGTCAGTGGTGTGCGGTGTGCTGGGTGCCTGATGGGGGTGTGGTACATTGTGTACTGTCAGTGGTGTGCGGTGTGCTGGGTGTCTGATGGGGGTGTGGTACATTGTATACTATCAGTGCTGTGTGGTGTGCTGGGTGTCTGATGGGGGTGTGGTACATTGTGTACTGTCAGTGGTGTGCGGTGTGCTGGGTGCCTGATTGGGGTGTGGTACATTGTGTGCTGTCAGTGGTGTGCGGTGTGCTGGGTGTCTGATGGGGGTGTGGTACATTGTGTACTGTCAGTGGTGTGCGGTGTGCTGGGTGCCTGATGGGTGTGTGGTACATTGTATACTGTCAGTGCTGTGTGGTGTGCTGGGTGCCTGATGGGGGTGTGGTACATTGTGTACTGTCAGTGGTGTGCGGTGTGCTGGGTGTCTGATGGGGGTGTGGTACATTGTGTACTGTCAGTGGTGTGCGGTGTGCTGGGTGCCTGATGGGTGTGTGGTACATTGTATACTGTCAGTGCTGTGTGGTGTGCTGCGTGTCTGATGGGGGTGTGGTACATTGTGTACTGTCAGTGGTGTGCGGTGTGCTGTGAGCCTGATGGGGATGAGGTACATTGTGTACTGTCAGTGGTGTGCGGTGTGCTGGGTGCCTGATGGAGGTGTGGTACATTGTGTACTGTCAGTGGTGTGCGGTGTGCTGGGTGTCTGATGGGGGTGTGGTACATTGTGTACTGTCAGTGGTGTGCGGTGTGCTGGGTGCTTGATGGGGGTGTGGTACATTGTGTACTGTCAGTGGTGTCTGGTGTGCTGGGTGTCTGATGGTGGTGTGGTACATTGTGTACTGACAGTGGTGTGCGGTGTGCTGGGTGCCTGATGGGGGTGTGGTACATTGTGTACTGTCAGTGGTGTGCGGTGTGCTGGGTGTCTGATGGGGGTGTGGTACATTGTGTACTGTCAGTGGTGTCTGGTGTGCTGGGTGTCTGATGGTGGTGTGGTACATTGTGTACTGACAGTGGTGTGCGGTGTGCTGGGTGCCTGATGGGGGTGTGGTACATTGTGTACTGTCAGTGGTGTGCGGTGTGCTGGGTGTCTGATGGGGTGTGGTACATTGTGTACTGTCAGTGGTGTGCGATGTGCTGGGTGTCTGATGGGGGTGTGGTACATTGTGTACTGTCAGTGGTGTGCGGTGAGCTGGGTGTCTGATGGGGCTGTGGTACATTGTGTACTGTCAGTGGTGTGCGGTGTGCTGGGTGCTTGATGGGGGTGTGGTACATTGTGTACTGTTAGTGGTGTGTGGTGTGCTGGGTGTCTGATGGGGGTGTGGTACATTGTGTACTGTCAGTGGTGTCTGGTGTGCTGGGTGTCTGATGCTGGTGTGGTACATTGTGTACTGTCAGTGGTGTGCGGTGAGCTGGGTGCCTGATGGGGGGTGAGGTACATTGTGTACTGCCAGTGGTGTGCGGTGTGCTGGCTGTCTGATGGGGGTGTGGTACATTGTGTACTGTCATTGGTGGGCGGTGTGCTGGGTGCCTGCTGGGGCTTTGGTACATTGTGTACTGTCAGTGGTGTGCGGTGTGCTGGGTGTCTGATGGGGGTGAGGTACATTGTGTACTGTCAGTGGTGTGCGGTGAGCTGGGTCCCTGATGGGGGTGTGGTACATTGTGTACTGTCAGTGGTGTGTGGTGTGCTGGGTGTCTGATGGGGGTGAGGTACATTGTGTACTGTCAGTGGTGTGCGGTGTGCTGGGTGTCTGATGGGGGTGTGGTATATTGTGTACTGTCAGTGGTGTGCGGTGTGCTGGGTGCCTGATGGGGGTGTGGTATATTGTGTACTGTCAGTGGTGTGCGGTGTGCTGGGTGTCTGATGGGGGTGTGGTACATTGTGTACTGTCAGTGGTGTGCGGTGTGCTGGGTGTCTGATGGGGGTGTCGTACATTGTGTACTGTCAGTGGTGTGCGGTGTGCTGGGTGTCTGATGGGGGTGTGGTACATTGTGTACTGTCAGTGGTGTGTGGTGTGCTGGGTGCCTGATGGGGGTGTGGTACATTGTGTACTGTCAGTGGTGTGTGGTGTGCTGGGTGTCTGATGGGGCTGTGGTACATTGTGTACTGTCAGTGGTGTGCGGTGTGCTGAGTGTCTGATGGGGGTGTGGTACATTGTGTACTATCAGTGGTGTGCGGTGTGCTGGGTGTCTGATGGGGGTGTGGTACATTGTGTACTGTCAGTGGTGTGCAGTGTGCTGGGTGTCTGATGGGAGTGTGGTACATTGTGTACTGTCAGTGGTGTGCGGTGTGCTGGGTGTCTGATGGAGTTGTTATACATTGTGTACTGTCAGTGGTGTGCGGTGTGCTGGGTGTCTGATGGGACTGTGGTACATTGTGTACTGTCAGTGGTGTGTGGTGTGCTGGGTGTCTGATGTGGGTGTGGTACATTGTGTACTGTCAGTGGTGTGTGGTGTGCTGGGTGTCTGATGTGGGTGTGGAACATTGTGTACTGTCAGTGGTGTGCGGTGTGCTGGGTGCCTGATGGGGGTGTGGTACATTGTGTACTGTCAGTGGTGTGTGGTGTGCTGGGTGTCTGATGTGGGTGTGGAACATTGTGTACTGTCAGTGGTGTGCGGTGTGCTGGGTGTCTGATGGGGATGTGGTACACTGTGTACTGTCAGTGGTGTGTGGTCTGCTGGGTGTCTGATGGGGTTGTGGTACATTGTATACTGTCAGTGGTGAGCGGTGTGCTGGGTGTCTGATGGGGGTGTGGTACATTGTGTACTGTCAGTGGTGTGCGGTGTGCTGGGTGCCTGATGGGGGTGTGGTACATTGTGTACTGTCAGTGGTGTGCGGTGTGCTGGGTGTCTGATGGGGGTGTGGGACATTGTGTACTGTCAGTGGTGTGTGGTGTGCTGGGTGCCTGATTGGACTGTGGTACATTGTGTACTGTCAGTGGTGTGCGGTGTGCTGTGTCCCTGATGTGGGTGTGGTACATTGTGTACTGTCAGTGGTGTGCGGTGTGCTGGGTGCCTGATGGGGGTGTGGTACATTGTGTACTGTCAGTGGTGTGCGGTGTGCTGGGTGTCTGATGGGGGTGTGGTACATTGTGTACTGTCAGTGGTGTGCGGTGTGCTGGGTGTCTGATGGGGGTGTGGTACATTGTGTGGCTGTGGTACATTGTGTACTGTCAGTGGTGTATGGTGAGCTGGGTGTCTGATGGGGCTGTGGTACATTGTGTACTGTCAGTGGTGTATGGTGAGCTGGGTGTCTGATGGGGCTGTGGTACATTGTGTACTGTCAGTGGTGTGTGGTGTTCTGGGTGCATGATGGGGGTGTGGTACATTGTGTGCTGTCAGTGGTGTGTGGTGTGCTAGGTGTCTGATGGGGGTGTGGTACATTGTGTACTGTCAGTGGTGTGCGGTGTGCTGGGTGTCTGATGGGGGTGTGGTACATTGTGTACTGTCAGTGGTGTGCGGTGTGCTGTGTGTCTGATGTGGCTGTGGTACATTGTGTACTGTCAGAGGTGTGCGGTGTGCTGGGTGTCTGATGGGGGTGTGGTACATTGTGTACTGTCAGTGGTGTGCGGTGTGCTGGGTGTCTGATGGGGGTGCGGTACATTGTGTACTGTCAGTGGTGTGCGGTGTGCTGCTTGCCTGATGGGGGTGTGGTACATTGTGTACTGTCAGTGGTGTGCGGTGTGCTGGGTGTCTGATGGGGATGTGGTACATTGTACTCTGTCAGTGGTGTGCGGTGTGCTGGGTGTCTGATGGGGTTGTGGTACATTGTGTACTGTCAGTGGTGTGCGGTGTGCTGGGTGTCTGATGGGGGTGTAGTACATTGTGTACTGTCAGTGGTCTGCGGTGTGCTGGGTGTCTGATGGGTGTGTGGTACATTGTGTACTGTCAGTGGTGTGCGGTGTGCTGGGTGTCTGATGGGGGTGTGGTACATTGTGTACTGTCAGTGGTGTGCGGTGTGCTGGGTGTCTGATGGGGGTGTGGTACATTGTGTACTGTCAGTGGTGTGCGGTGTGCTGGGTGCCTGATGGGGGTGCGGTACATTGTGTACTGTCAGTGGTGTGCGGTGTGCTGCTTGCCTGATGGGGGTGTGGTACATTGTACTCTGTCAGTGGTGTGCGGTGTGCTGGGTGTCTGATGGGGTTGTGGTACATTGTGTACTGTCAGTGGTGTGCGGTGTGCTGGGTGTCTGATGGGGGTGTGGTACATTGTGTACTGTCAGTGGTCTGCGGTGTGCTGGGTGTCTGATGGGGGTGTGGTACATTGTGTACTGTCAGTGGTCTGCGGTGTGCTGGGTGTCTGATGGGGGTGTGGTACATTGTTTACTGTCAGTGGTGTGCGGTGTGCTGGGTGTCTGATGGGGGTGTGGTACATTGTGTACTGTCAGTGGTCTGCGGTGTGCTGGGTGCCTGATGGGGGTGTGGTACATTGTGTACTGTCAGTGGTGTGTGGTGTGCTGGGTGTCTGATGGGGCTGTGGTACATTGTGTACTGTCAGTGGTGTGCGGTGTGCTGGGTGTCTGATGGGGGTGTGGTACATTGTGTACTATCAGTGGTGTGCTGTGTGCTGGGTGTCTGATGGGGGTGTGGTACATTGTGTACTGTCAGTGGTGTGTGATGTGCTGGGTGTCTGATGGAGTTGTTATACATTGTGTACTGTCAGTGGTGTGCGGTGTGCTGGGTGTCTGATGGAGTTGTGGTACATTGTGTACTGTCAGTGGTGTGTGGTGTGCTGGGTGTCTGATGTGGGTGTGGAACATTGTGTACTGTCAGTGGTGTGCGGTGTGCTGGGTGTCTGATGGGGATCTGGTACACTGTGTACTGTCAGTAGTGTGTGGTCTGCTGGGTGTCTGATGGGGTTGTGGTACATTGTGTACTGTCAGTGGTGAGCGGTGCGCTGGGTGTCTGATGGGGTTGTGGTACATTGTGTACTGTCAGTGGTGTGTGGTGTGCTGGGTGTCTGATGGGGGTGTGGTACATTGTGTACTGTCAGTGGTGTGTGGTGTGCTGGGTGCCTGATTGGGCTGTGGTACATTGTGTACAGTCAGTGGTGTGTGGTGTGCTGGGTGTCTGATGGGGCTGTGGTACATTGTGTACTGTCAGTGGTGTGCGGTGTGCTGGGTGTCTGATGGGGGTGTGGTACATTGTGTACTGTCAGTGGTGTGTAGTGTGCTGGGTGCCTGATGGGGCTGTGGTGCATTGTGTACTGTCAGTGGTGTATGGTGAGCTGGGTGTCTGATGGGGGTGTGGTACATTGTGTACTATCAGTGGTGTGCGGTGTGCTGGGTGTCTGATGGGGGTGTGGTACATTGTGTACTGTCAGTGGTGTGTGGTGTGCTGGATGTCTGATGGAGTTGTTATACATTGTGTACTGTCAGTGGTGTGCGGTGTGCTGGGTGTCTGATGGGGTTGTGGTACATTGTGTACTGTCAGAGGTGTGCGGTGTGCTGGGTGTCTGATGTGGGTGTGGAACATTGTGTACTGTCAGAGGTGTGCGGTGTGCTGGGTGTCTGATGGGGATGTGGTACACTGTGTACTGTCAGTGGTGTGTGGTCTGCTGGGTGTCTGATGGGGTTGTGGTACATTGTGTACTGTCAGTGGTGAGCGGTGTGCTGGGTGTCTGATGGGGTTGTGGTACATTGTGTACTGTCAGTGGTGTGTAGTGTGCTGGGTGTCTGATGGGGATGTGGTACATTGTGTACTGTCAGTGGTGTGCTGGGTGCCTGATTGGGCTGTGGTACATTGTGTACAGCCAGTGGTGTGTGGTGTGCTGGGTGTCTGATGGGGGTGTGGTACATTGTGTACTGTCAGTGGTGTGCGGTGTGCTGGGTGTCTGATGGGGGTGTGGTACATTGTGTACTCTCAGTGGTGTGTAGTGTGCTGGGTGCCTGATGGGGCTGTGGTACATTGTGTACTGTCAGTGGTGTATGGTGAGCTGGGTGTCTGATGGGGCTGTGGTACATTGTGTACTGTCAGTGGTGTATGGTGAGCTGGGTGTCTGATGGGGCTGTGGTACATTGTGTACTGTCAGTGGTGTGCGGCGTGCTGGGTGCCTGATGGGGGTGCGGAACATTGTGTACTGTCAGTGGTGTGCGGTGTGCTGCTTGCCTGATGGGGGTGTGGTACATTGTACTCTGTCAGTGGTGTGCGGTGTGCTGGGTGTCTGATGGGGTTGTGGTACATTGTGTACTGTCAGTGGTGTGCGGTGTGCTGGGTGTCTGATGGGGGTGTGGTACATTGTGTACTGTCAGTGGTCTGCGGTGTGTTGGGTGTCTGATGGGGGTGTGGTACATTGTGTACTGTCAGTGGTCTGCGGTGTGCTGGGTGTCTGATGGGGGTGTGGTACATTGTGTACTGTCAGTGGTGTGCGGTGTGCTGGGTGTCTGATGGGGGTGTGGTACATTGTGTACTGTCAGTGGTCTGCGGTGTGCTGGGTGTCTGATGGGGGTGAGGTACATTGTGTACTGTCAGTGGTGTGCGGTGTGCTGGTTGCCTGATGGGGGTCTGGTACATTGTGTACTGTCAGTGGTGTGCGGTGTGCTGGGTGTCTGATGGGGGTGTGGTACATTGTGTACTGTCAGTGGTGTGTGGTGTGCTGGGTGTCTGATGGGGCTGTGGTACATTGTGTAATGTCAGTGGTGTGCGGTGTGCTAGTTGCCTGATGGGGGTCTGGTACATTGAGTACTGTCAGTGGTGTGTGGTGTGCTGGGTGTCTGATGGGGGTGTGGTACATTGTGTACTGTCAGTGGTGTGTGGTGAGCTGGGTGCCTGATGGGGCTGTGGTACACTGTGTACTGTCAGTGGTGTGTGGTGTGCTGGGTGCCTGATGGGGGTGTGGTACATTGTGTACTGTCAGTGGTGTGTGGTGTGCTGGGTGTCTGCTGGGGATGTGGGACATTGTGTACTGTCAGTGGTGTGCGGTGTGCTGGGTCTCTGATGTGGCTGTGGTACATTGTGTACTGTCAGTGGTGCGCGGTGTGCTGGGTGTCTGATGGGGGTGTGGTACATTGTGTACTATCAGTGGTGTGCGGTGTGCTGGGTGTCTGATGGGGGTGTGGTACATTGTGTACTGTCAGTGGTGTGTGGTGTGCTGGATGTCTGATGGAGTTGTTATACATTGTGTACTGTCAGTGGTGTGCGGTGTGCTGGGTGTCTGATGGGGTTGTGGTACATTGTGTACTGTCAGAGGTGTGCGGGGTGCTGGGTGTCTGATGTGGGTGTGGAACATTGTGTACTGTCAGAGGTGTGCGGTGTGCTGGGTGTCTGATGGGGATGTGGTACACTGTGTACTGTCAGTGGTGTGTGGTCTGCTGGGTGTCTGATGGGGTTGTGGTACATTGTGTACTGTCAGTGGTGAGCGGTGTACTGGGTGTCTGATGGGGTTGTGGTACATTGTGTACTGTCAGTGGTGTGTAGTGTGCTGGGTGTCTGATGGGGATGTGGTACATTGTGTACTGTCAGTGGTGTGCGGTGTGCTGGGTGTCTGATGGGGGTGTGGTACATTGTGTACTGTCAGTGGTGTGTAGTGTGCTGGGTGCCTGATGGGGCTGTGGTACATTGTGTACTGTCAGTGGTGTATGGTGAGCTGGGTGTCTGATGGGGCTGTGGTACATTGTGTACTGTCAGTGGTGTGCGGCGTGCTGGGTGCCTGATGGGGGTGCGGAACATTGTGTACTGTCAGTGGTGTGCGGTGTGCTGCTTGCCTGATGGGGGTGTGGTACATTGTACTCTGTCAGTGGTGTGCGGTGTGCTGGGTGTCTGATGGGGTTGTGGTACATTGTGTACTGTCAGTGGTGTGCGGTGTGCTGGGTGTCTGATGGGGGTGTGGTACATTGTGTACTGTCAGTGGTCTGCGGTGTGTTGGGTGTCTGATGGGGGTGTGGTACATTGTGTACTGTCAGTGGTCTGCGGTGTGCTGGGTGTCTGATGGGGGTGTGGTACATTGTGTACTGTCAGTGGTGTGCGGTGTGCTGGGTGTCTGATGGGGGTGTGGTACATTGTGTACTGTCAGTGGTCTGCGGTGTGCTGGGTGTCTGATGGGGGTGAGGTACATTGTGTACTGTCAGTGGTGTGCCGTGTGCTGGTTGCCTGATGGGGGTCTGGTACATTGTGTACTGTCAGTGGTGTGCGGTGTGCTGGGTGTCTGATGGGGGTGTGGTACATTGTGTACTGTCAGTGGTGTGTGGTGTGCTGGGTGTCTGATGGGGCTGTGGTACATTGTGTAATGTCAGTGGTGTGCGGTGTGCTAGTTGCCTGATGGGGGTCTGGTACATTGAGTACTGTCAGTGGTGTGTGGTGTGCTGGGTGTCTGATGGGGGTGTGGTACATTGTGTACTGTCAGTGGTGTGTGGTGAGCTGGGTGCCTGATGGGGCTGTGGTACACTGTGTACTGTCAGTGGTGTGTGGTGTGCTGGGTGCCTGATGGGGGTGTGGTACATTGTGTACTGTCAGTGGTGTGTGGTGTGCTGGGTGTCTGCTGGGGATGTGGGACATTGTGTACTGTCAGTGGTGTGCGGTGTGCTGGGTCTCTGATGTGGCTGTGGTACATTGTGTACTGTCAGTGGTGCGCGGTGTGCTGGGTGTCTGATGGGGGTGTGGTACATTGTGCACTGTCAGTGGTGTGCGGTGTGCTGGGTGTCTGATGGGGCTGTGGTACATTGTGTAATGTCAGTGGTGTGCGGTATGCTGGGTGTCTGATGGGGTTGTGGTACATTGTGTACTGTCAGTGGTGTGTGGTGTGCTGGGCGTCTGATGGGGGTGTGGTACATTGTGTACTGTCAGTGGTGTGTTGTGTGCTGGGTGCCTGATGGGGGTGTGGTACATTGTGTACTGTCAGTGGTGAGGTGTGCTGGGTGTCTGCTTTTGGTGTGGGACATTGTGTACTGTCAGTGGTGTGCGGTGTGCTGGGTCTCTGATGTGGCTGTGGTACATTGTGTACTGTCAGTGGTGCGCAGTCTGCTGGGTGTCTGATGGGGGTGTGGTACATTGTGTAATGTCAGTGGTGTGCGGTATGCTGGGTGTCTGATGGCGGTGTGGTACATTGTGTACTGTCAGTGGTGTGCGGTGTGCTGGGTGTCTGATGGGGGTGTGGTACATTGTGTACTGTCAGTGGTGTGCGGTGTGCTGGGTGTCTGATGGGGCTGTGGTACATTGTGTAATGTCAGTGGTGTGCGGTATGCTGGGTGTCTGATGGGGGTGTGGTACATTGTGTACTGTCAGTGGTGTGCGGTATGCTGGGTGTCTGATGGGGGTGTGGAATATTGTGTACTGTCAGTGCTGTGTGGTGTGCTGGGTGTCTGATGGGGGTGTGGTACATTGTGTACTGTCAGTGGTGTGCGGTGTGCTGGGTGTCTGATGGAGTTGTGGTACATTGTGTACTGTCAGTGGTGTGTGGTGTGCTGGGTGTCTGATGGGGGTGTGGTACATTGTGTACTGTCAGTGGTGTGTGGTGAGCTGGGTGCCTGATGGGGGTGTGGTACATTGTGTACTGTCAGTGGTGTGCGGTGTGCTGCTTGCCTGATGGGGGTGTGGTACATTGTGTACTGTCAGTGGTGTGCGGTGTGCTGGGTGCCTGATGGGGATGTGGTACATTGTGTACTGTCAGTGGTGTGCGGTGTGCTGCTTGCCTGATGGGGGTGTGGTACATTGTGTACTGTCAGTGGTGTGCGGTGTGCTGGGTGTCTGATGGGTGTGTGGTACATTGTGTACTGTCAGTGGTGTGCGGTGTGCTGGGTGTCTGATGGGGGTGTGGTACATTGTGTACTGCCAGTGGTGTGCGGTGTGCTGCTTGCCTGATGGGGGTGTGGTACATTGTGTACTGTCAGTGGTGTGCGGTGTGCTGGGTGTCTGATGGGGGTGTGGTACATTGTGTACTGTCTGTGGTGTGCGGTGTGCTGGGTGTCTGATGGGGCTGTGGTACATTGTGTACTGTCAGTGGTGTGTGGTGTGCTGGGTGTCTGATGGGGCTGTGGTACATTGTGTACTGTCAGTGGTGTGCGGTGTGCTGGGTGTCTGATGGGGGTGCGGTACATTGTGTACTGTCAGTGGTGTGCGGTGTGCTGGGTGTCTGATGGGGATGTGGTACATTGTGTACTGTCAGTGGTGTGCGGAGTGCTGGGTGTCTGATGGGGGTGTGGTACATTGTGCACTGTCAGTGGTGTGCGGTGTGCTGGGTTTCTGATGGGGGTGCGGTACATTGTGTACTGTCAGTGATGTGTGGTGTGCTGGGTGTCTGATGGGGGTGAGGTACATTGTGTACTGTCAGTGGTGTGCGGAGTGCTGGGTGCCTGATGGGGGTGTGGTACATTGTGTACTGTCAGTGGTGTGTGGTGTGCTGGGTGTCTGATGGGGGTGTGGTACATTGTGTACTGTCAGTGGTGTGCGGTGTGCTGGGTGTCTGATGGGGGTGTGGTACATTGTGTACTGTCAGTTGTGTGTGGTGAGCTGGGTGCCTGATGGGGCTGTGGTACATTGTGTACTGTCAGTGGTGTGTGGTGTGCTGGGTGTCTGATGGCGGTGTGGTTCATTGTGTACTGTCAGTGGTGTGTGGTGTGCTGGGTGTCTGCTGGGGTTGTGGTACATTGTGTACTGTCAGTGGTGTGTGGTGTGCTGGGTGCCTGATGGGGCTGTGGTACACTGTGTACTGTCAGTGGTGTGTGGTGTGCTGGGTGCCTGATGGGGCTGTGGTACCTTGTGTACTGTCAGTGGTGTGCGGTGTGCTGGGTGTCTGCTGGGGTTGTGGTACATTGTGTACTGTCAGTGGTGTGTGGTGTGCTGGGTGTCTGATGGCGGTGTGGTTCATTGTGTACTGTCAGTGGTGTGTGGTGTGCTGGGTGTCTGCTGGGGTTGTGGTACATTGTGTACTGTCAGTGGTGTGTGGTGTGCTGGGTGCCTGATGGGGCTGTGGTACACTGTGTACTGTCAGTGGTGTGTGGTGTGCTGGGTGCCTGATGGGGCTGTGGTACCTTGTGTACTGTCAGTGGTGTGCGGTGTGCTGGGTGCCTGATGGGGGTGTGGTACATTGTGTACTGGCAGTGGTGTGTGGTCTGCTGGGTGTCTGATGGGGGTGTGGTACATTGTGTACTGTCAGTGGTGTGTGTTGTGCTGGGTGTCTGATGGGGCTGTGGTACATTGTGTACTGTCAGTGGTGTGTGGTGTGCTGGGTGTCTGCTGGGGGTGTGGGACATTGTGTACTGTCAGTGGTGTGTGGTGAGCTGGGTGCCTGATGGGGGTGTGGTACATTGTGTACTGTCAGTGGTGTGCAGTGTGCTGGGTGTCTGATGGGGGTGTGGTACATTGTGTACTGTCAGTGGTGTGTGGTGTGCTGGGTGTCTGATGTGGCTGTGGTACATTGTGTACTGTCAGTGGTGCGCGGTGTGCTGGGTGTCTGATGGGGGTGTGGTACATTGTGCACTGTCAGTGGTGTGTGGTGTGCTGGGTGTCTGATGGGGCTGTGGTACATTGTGTACTGTCAGTGGTGTGCGGTGTGCTGGGTGTCTGATGGGGGTGTGGTACATTGTGTACTGTCAGTGGTGTGCGGTATGCTGGGTGTCTGATGTGGCTGTGGTACATTGTGTACTGTCAGTGGTGTTCGGTGTGCTGGGTGTCTGATGGGGGTGTGGTACATTGTGTACTGTCAGTGGTGTGCAGTGTGCTGTGTCCCTGATGGGGGTGTGGTACATTGTGTACTGTCAGTGGTGTGCGGTGTGCTGGGTGTCTGATGGGGGTGTGGTACATTGTGTACTGTCAGTGGTGTGCGGTGTGCTGGGTGTCTGATGGGGGTGTGGTACATTGTGTACTGTCAGTGGTGTGCGGTGTGCTGGGTGCCTGATGGAGTTGTGGTACATTGTGTACTGTCAGTGGTGTGTGGTGTGCTGGGTGTCTGATGGGGGTGTGGTACATTGTGTACTGTCAGTGGTGTGTGGTGAGCTGGGTGCCTGATGTGGGTGTGGTACATTGTGTACTGTCAGTGGTGTGCGGTGTGCTGCTTGCCTGATGGGGCTGTGGTGCATTGTGTACTGTCAGTGGTGTGCAGTGTGCTGGGTGTCTGATGGGGCTGTGGTACATTGTGTGCTGTTAGTGGTGTGTGTTGTGCTGGGTGTCTGATGGGACTGTGGTACATTGTGTACTGTCAGTGGTGTGTGGTGTGCTGGGTGCCTGATGGGGTTGTGGTACATTGTGTACTGTCAGTGGTGAGCGGTGTGCTGGGTGTCTGATGGGGCTGTGGTACATTGTGTACTGTCAGTGGTGTGTGGTGTGCTGGGTGCCTGATGGGGGTGTGGTACATTGTGTACTGTCAGTGGTGTGCGGTGTGCTGTGTGCCTGATGGGGGTGTGGTACATTGTGTACTGTCAGTGGTGTGCGGTGTGCTGGGTGTCTGATGGGGCTGTGGTACATTGTGTACTGTCAGTGGTGTGCGGTGTGCTGGGTGCCTGATGGGGTTGTGGTACATTGTGTACTGTCAGTGGTGTGCAGTCTGCTGGGTGCCTGATGGGGGTGTGGTACATTGTGTACTGTCAGTGGTGTGCGGTGTGCTGGGTGCCTGATGGGGGTGTGGTAGATTGTGTACTGTCAGTGGTGTGCGGTGTGCTGGGTGCCGGATGGGACTGTGGTACATTGTGTACTGTCAGTGGTGTGTGGTGTGCTGGGTGTCTGATGGGGTGTGGTACATTGTGTACTGTCAGTGGTGTGCGGTGTGCTGGGTGCCTGATGGGGGTGTGGTACATTGTGTACTGTCAGTGGTGTGTGGTGCTGGGTGTCTGATGGGGGTGTGGTACATTGTGTACTGTCAGTGGTGTGCGGTGTGCTGGGTCCCTGATGGGGGTGTGGTACATTGTGTACTGTTAGTGGTGTGCGGTGTGCTGGGTGTCTGATGGGGGTGTGGTACATTGTGTACTGTCAGTGCTGTGCGGTGTGCTGGGTGCCTGATGGGGCTGTGGAACATTGTGTACTGTCAGTGGTGCGTGGTGTGCTGGGTGTCTGATGGGGCTGTGGTACATTGTGTACTGTCAGTGCTGTGCGGTGTGCTGGGTGCCTGATGGGGCTGTGGTACATTGTGTACTGTCAGTGGTGTGCGGTGTGCTGGGTGTCTGATGGGGGTGCGGTACATTGTGTACTGTCAGTGGCGTGTGGTGTACTGGGTGTCTGATGGGGTTGTGGTACATTGTGTACTGTCAGTGGTGTGCGGTGTGCTGGGTGTCTGATGGGGGTGTGGTACATTGTGTACTGTCAGTGCTGTGCGCTGTGCTGGGTGCCTGATGGGGCTGTGGTACATTGTGTACTGTCAGTGCTGTGCGGTGTGCTGGGTGCCTGATGGGGCTGTGGTACATTGTGTACTGTCAGTGCTGTGCGGTGTGCAGGGTGTCTGTTGGGGGTGTGGTACATTGTGTACTGTCAGTGGTGTGCGGTGAACTGGGTGCCTGATGGAGCTGTGGTACATTGTGTACTGTCAGTGGTGTGCGGTGTGCTGAGTGCCTGATGGGGGTGTGGTACATTGTGTAATGTCAGTGGTGTGCGGTGTGCTGGGTGTCTGATGTGGGTGTGGTAAATTGTGTACTGTCAGTGGTGTGCGGTATGCTGGGTGTCTGATGGGGTTGTGGTACATTGTGTACTGTCAGTGGTGTGTGGTGTGCTGGGTGTCTGATGGGGCTGTGGTACACTGTGTACTGTCAGTGGTGTGTGGTGTGCTGGGTGCCTGATGGGGTTGTGGTACATTGTGTACTGTCAGTGGTGTGTAGTCTGCTGGGTGTCTGATGGGGCTGTGGTACACTGTGTACTGTCAGTGGTGTGTGGTGTGCTGGGTGTCTGATGGGCCTGTGGTACTTTGAGTACTGTCAGTGGTGTGCGGTGTGCTGTGTGTCTGATGGGGGTGTGGTACATTGTGTACTGTCAGTGGTGTGTGGTGTGCTGGGTGCCTGATGGGGCTGTGGTACATTGTGTACTGTCAGTGGTGTGTGGTGTACTGGGTGTCTGATGAGGGTGTGGTACATTGTGTACTGTCAGTGGTGTGCGGTGTGCTGGGTGTCTGATGGGGGTGTGGTACATTGTGTACTGTCAGTGGTGTGTGGTGTGCTGGGTGCCTGATGGGGGTGTGGTACATTGTGTACTGTCAGTGGTGTGCGGTGTGCTGGGTCACTGATGGGGGTGCGGTACATTGTGTACTGTCAGTGGTGTGCGGTGTGCTAGGTGTCTGATGGGGGTGTGGTACATTGTGTACTGTCAGTGGTGTGCGGTGTGCTGGGTGTCTAATGGGGGTGTGGTACATTGTGTACTGTCAGTGGTGTGTGGTGTGCTGGGTGTCTGATGGGGGTGTGGTACATTGTGTACTGTCAGTGGTGTGCGGTGAGCTGGGTGTCTGATGGGGGTGTGGTACATTGTGTACTGTCAGTGGTGTGCGGTGTACTGTGTCCCTGATGGGGGTGTGGTACATTGTGGACTGTCAGTGGTGTGTGGTGTGCTGGGTGTCTGATGGGGGTGTGGTACATTGTGTACTGTCAGTGGTGTGTGGTGAGCTGGGTGTCTGATGGGGGTGTGGTACATTGTGTACTGTCAGTGGTGTGCGGTGTACTGTGTCCCTGATGGGGGTGTGGTACATTGTGTACTGTCAGTGGTGTGCGGTGTGCTGGGTGTCTGATGGGGCTGTGGTACATTGTGGACTGTCAGTGGTGTGCAGTATGCTGGGTGTCTGATGGGGGTGTGGTACATTGTGTACTGTCAGTGGTGTGCGGTGTGCTGGGTGTCTGATGGGGGTGTGGTACATTGTGTACTGTCAGTGGTGTGCGGTGTGCTGGGTGCCTGATGGGGGTGTGGTACATTGCGTACTGTCAGTGTTGTGTGGTGAGCTGGGTGCCTGATGGGGGTGTGGTACATTGTGTACTGTCAGTGGTGTGCGGTGAGCTGGGTGCCTGATGGGGGTGTGGTACATTGTGTACTGTCAGTGGTGTGCGGTGTGCTGGGTGTCTGATGGGGGTGTGGTACATTGTGTACTGTCAGTGGTGTGCGGTGTGCTGGGTGTCTGATGGGGCTGTGGTACATTGTGTACTGTCAGTGGTGTGCGGTGTGCTGGGTGTCTGATGGGGGTCTGGTACATTGTGTACTGTCAGTGGTGTGTGGTGTGCTGGGTGCCTGATGGGGGTGTGGTACATTGTGTACTGTCAGTGGTGTGCGGTGTGCTGGGTGTCTGATGGGGGTGTGGTACATTGTGTACTGTCAGTGGTGTGCGGTGTGCTGGGTGTCTGATGGGGCTGTGGTACATTGTGTACTGTCAGTGGTGTGCGGTGTGCTGGGTGTCTGATGAGGGTGTGGTACATTGTGGACTGTCAGTGGTGTGTGGTGTGCTGGGTGTCTGATGGTGGTGTGGTACATTGTGGACTGTCAGTGGTGTGTTGTGTGCTGAGTGTCTGATGGGGCTGTGGTACATTGTGTACTGTCAGTGGTGTGCGGTGTGCTGGGTGTCTAATGGGGGTGTGGTACATTGTGTACTGTCAGTGGTGTGTGGTGTGCTGGGTGTCTGATGGGGGTGTGGTACATTGTGTACTGTCAGTGGTGTGTGGTGTGCTGAGTGTCTGATGGGGCTGTGGTACATTGTGTACTGTCAGTGGTGTGCGGTGAGCTGGGTGTCTGATGGGGGTGTGGTACATTGTGTACTGTCAGTGGTGTGCGGTGTGCTGGGTGCCTGATGGGGGTGTGGTACATTGTGTACTGTCAGTGGTGTGCGGTGTGCTGGGTGCCTGATGGGGGTGTGGTACATTGTGTACTGTCAGTGGTGTGTGGTGTGCTGGGTGCCTGATGGGGGTGTGGTACATTGTGTACTGTCAGTGGTGTGTGGTGTGCTGGGTGCCTGATGGGGCTGTGGTACATTGTGTACTGTCAGTGGTGTGTGGTGTGCTGGGTGCCTGATGGGGCTGTGGTACATTGTGTACTGTCAGTGGTGTGCGGTGTGCTGGGTGCCTGATGGGGGTGTGGTACATTGTGTACAGTCAGTGGTGTGTGGTCTGCTGGGTGCCTGATGGGGGTGTGGTACATTGTGAACTGTCAGTGGTGTGCGGTGTGCTGGGTCCCTGATGGGGCTGTGGTACATTGTGTACTGTCAGTGGTGTGTGGTGTGCTGGGTGTCTGATGTGGGTGTGGTACATTGTGTACTGTCAGTGGTGTGATTTAAGCTGGGTGCCTGATGGGACTGTGGTACATTGTGTATCATAGATCATAGAATTTACAGTGCAGAAGGAGGCCATTCGGCCCATCGAGTCTGCACTGGCGCTTGGAAAGAGCACCCTGCCCAAGGTCAACATCTCCACCCTATCCCCATAACCCGGTAACCCCACCAAACACTAAGGGCAATTTTGGACACTAAGGGCAATTTATCATGGCCAATCCACCTAATCCGCACATCTTTGGACTGTGGGAGGAAACCGGAGCACCCGGAGGAAACCAACGCAGACACGGGGAGGATGTGCAGACTCCGCACAGACAGTGACCCAAGCAGGAATCGAACCTGGGACCCTGGAGCTGTGAAGCAATTATGCTATCCACAATGCTACTGTGCTGGGTGCCTAAAGGGGCTGTGAGAGTCGCGGAGGTTTAATAATTGCGGGACCTGAGAGTCGCAGAGGTTTGAAAAGAGCGGGACCTGAGAGTCGGGGAGGTTTGAAAAGAGCGGGAGCTGAGAGTCGCGGAGGTTTGAAAAGAGCGGGAACTGAGAGTCGCGGATGTGTGAAAAGAGCGGGAGCTGAGAGTCGCGGAGGTTTGAAAAGAGCGGGAGCTGAGAGTCGTGGAGGTTTGAAAAGAGCGGAAACTGAGAGTCGCGGAGGTTTGAAAAGAGCAGGAGCTGAGAGTCGCGGAGGTTTGAAAAGAGCGGGAGCTGAGAGTCGCGGAGGTTTGAAAAGAGCGGGAGCTGAGAGTCGCGGAGATTTGAAAAGAGCGGGAGCTGAGAGTCGCGGAGGTTTGAAAAGAGCGGGAACTGAGAGTCGCGGATGTGTGAAAAGAACGGGAACTGAGAGTCGCGGAGGTTTGAAAAGAGCGGGAGCTGAGAGTCGCGGAGGTTTGAAAAGAGCAGGAGCTGAGAGTCGCGGAGGTTTGAAAAGAGCGGGAGCAGAGAGTCGCGGAGGTTTGAAAAGAGCGGGAGCTGAGAGTCGCGGTGGTTTGAAAAGAGCGGGAGCTGAGTGTCGCGGAGGTTTGAAAAGAGCGGGAGCTGAGAGTCGCAGAGGTTTGAAAAGAGCGGGAGCTGAGACTCGCGGAGGTTTGAAAAGAGCGGGACCTGAGAGTCGCGGAGGTTTGAAAAGAGCGGGACCTGAGAGTCGCGGAGGTTTGAAAAGAGCGGGAGCTGAGAGTCGCAGAGGTTTGAAAAGAGCGGGAGCTGAGAGTCGCAGAGATTTGAAAAGAGCGGGAGCTGAGGGTCGCGGAGGTTTGAAAAGAGCGGGACCTGAGAGTAGCGGAGATTTGAAAAGAGCGGGACCCGAGATTGCCGGTGGTTTGAAAAGAGCAGGAGCTGAGATTCGCGGAGGTTTGAAAAGAGCGGGAGCTGAGAGTCGCGGAGGTTTGAAAAGAGCGGGACCTGAGAGTCGGGGAGGTTTGAAAAGAGCGGGCCTGAGAGTCGCGGAGGTTTGAAAAGAGCGGGAGCTGAGAGTCGCGGAGGTTTGAAAAGAGCGGGAGCTGAGAGTCGCAGAGGTTTGAAAAGAGCGGGAGCTGAGAGTCGCGGAGGTTTGAAAAGAGCGGGAGCTGAAAGTCGTGGAGGTTTGAAAAGAGCGGGAGTTGAGAGTCGTGGATGTTTGAAAAGAGCGGGAGCTGAGAGTCGCAGAGGTTTGAAAAGAGCGGGAGCTGAGAGTCGCAGAGGTTTGAAAAGAGCGGGACCTGAGAGTCGCGGAGGTTTGAAAAGAGCGGGAGCTGAGAGTCGCGGAGGTTTGAAAAGAGCGGGAGCTGAGAGTCGGGGAGGTTTGAAAAGAGCGGGAGCTGAGAGTCGCGGAAGTTTGAAAAGAGCGGGACCTGAGAGTCGCGGAGGTTTGAAAAGAGCGGGAGCTGAGAGTCGCGGAGGTTTGAAAAGAGCGGGAGCTGAGAGTCGCGGAGGTTTGAAAAGAGCGGGAGCTGAGAGTCGCGGAGGTTGGATAAGAGCGGTAGCTGAGAGTCGCGGAGGTTTGAAACGAGCGGGAGCTGAGAGTCGCGGAGGTTTGAAAAGAGCGGGAGCTGAGAGTCGCGGAGGTTTGAAAAGCGCGGGAGCTGAGAGTCGCGGAGATTTGAAAAGAGCGGGAGCTGAGAGTCGCGGAGGTTTGAAAAGAGCGGGAGCTGTGAGTCGCGGAGGTTTGAAAAGAGCGGGACCTGAGGGTCGCGGAGGTTTGAAAATAGCGGGAGCTGAGAATCTCGGAGGCTTGAAAAGAGCGGGAGTTGAGAGTCGCGGAGATTTGAAAAGAGCGGGAGCTGAGAGTCGCGGAGGTTTTAAAAGAGCGGGAGCTGAGAGTCGTGGAGGTTTTAATAGAGCGGGAGCTGAGAGTCACGGAGGTTTGAAAAGAGCGGGAGCTGAGAGTCGCGGAGGTTTGAAAAGAGCGGGAACTGAGAGTCGTGGAGGTTTGAAAAGAGCGGGAGCTGAGAGTCGCGGAGGTTTGAAAAGCGCGGGAACTGAGAGTCGCCGAGGTTTGAAAAGACCGGGAGCTGAGAGTCGCGGAGGTTTGAAAAGAGCGGGAGCTGAGAGTCGCGGAGGTTTGAAAAGAGCGGGAGCTGAGAGTCGCGGAGATTTGAAAAGAGCGGGAGCTGCGAGTCGCGGATGTTTGAAAAGAGCGGGAGCTGAGTGTCGCGGAGGTTTGAAAAGAGCGGGAGCTGAGAGTCGCGGAGGTTTGAAAGAGCGGGAGCTGAGAGTCGCGGATGTTTGAAAAGAGCGGGAACTGAGAGTCGCGGAGGTTTGAAAAGAGCGGGAGCTGAGTGTCGCGTAGGTTTGAAAAGAGCGGGAGCTGAGAGTTGCGGAGGTTTGAAACGAGCGGGAGCTGAGAGTCGCGGAGGTTTGAAAAGAGCGGGAGCTGAGAGTTGTGGAGGTTTGAAAAGAGCGGAAACTGAGAGTCGCGGAGGTTTGAAAAGAGCAGGAGCTGAGAGTCGCGGAGGTTTGAAAAGAGCGGGAGCTGAGAGTCGCGGAGGTTTGAAAAGAGCGGGAGCTGAGAGTCACGGAGATTTGAAAAGAGCGGGAGCTGAGAGTCGCGGAGGTTTGAAAAGAGCGGGAACTGAGAGTCGCGGATGTGTGAAAAGAACGGGAACTGAGAGTCGCGGAGGTTTGAAAAGAGCGGGAGCTGAGAGTCGCGGAGGTTTGAAAAGAGCAGGAGCTGAGAGTCGTGGAGGTTTGAAAAGAGCGGGAGTTGAGAGTCGTGGATGTTTGAAAAGAGCGGGAGCTGAGAGTCGCAGAGGTTTGAAAAGAGCGGGAGCTGAGAGTCGCAGAGGTTTGAAAAGAGCGGGACCTGAGAGTCGCGGAGGTTTGAAAAGAGCGGGAGCTGAGAGTCGCGGAGGTTTGAAAAGAGCGGGAGCTGAGAGTCGGGGAGGTTTGAAAAGAGCGGGAGCTGAGAGTCGCGGAAGTTTGAAAAGAGCGGGACCTGAGAGTCGCGGAGGTTTGAAAAGAGCGGGAGCTGAGAGTCGCGGAGCTTTGAAAAGAGCGGGAGCTGAGAGTCGCGGAGGTTTGAAAAGAGCGGGAGCTGAGAGTCGCGGAGGTTGGATAAGAGCGGTAGCTGAGAGTCGCGGAGGTTTGAAAAGAGCGGGAGCTGAGAGTCGCGGAGGTTTGAAAAGAGCGGGAGCTGAGAGTCGCGGAGGTTTGAAAAGCGCGGGAGCTGAGAGTCGCGGAGATTTGAAAAGAGCGGGAGCTGAGAGTCGCGGAGGTTTGAAAAGAGCGGGAGCTGTGAGTCGCGGAGGTTTGAAAAGAGCGGGACCTGAGGGTCGCGGAGGTTTGAAAATAGCGGGAGCTGAGAATCTCGGAGGCTTGAAAAGAGCGGGAGTTGAGAGTCGCGGAGATTTGAAAAGAGCGGGAGCTGAGAGTCGCGGAGGTTTTAAAAGAGCGGGAGCTGAGAGTCGTGGAGGTTTTAATAGAGCGGGAGCTGAGAGTCACGGAGGTTTGAAAAGAGCGGGAGCTGAGAGTCGCGGAGGTTTGAAAAGAGCGGGAACTGAGAGTCGTGGAGGTTTGAAAAGAGCGGGAGCTGAGAGTCGCGGAGGTTTGAAAAGCGCGGGAACTGAGAGTCGCCGAGGTTTGAAAAGACCGGGAGCTGAGAGTCGCGGAGGTTTGAAAAGAGCGGGAGCTGAGAGTCGCGGAGGTTTGAAAAGAGCGGGAGCTGAGAGTCGCGGAGATTTGAAAAGAGCGGGAGCTGCGAGTCGCGGATGTTTGAAAAGAGCGGGAGCTGAGTGTCGCGGAGGTTTGAAAAGAGCGGGAGCTGAGAGTCGCGGAGGTTTGAAAGAGCGGGAGCTGAGAGTCGCGGATGTTTGAAAAGAGCGGGAACTGAGAGTCGCGGAGGTTTGAAAAGAGCGGGAGCTGAGTGTCGCGTAGGTTTGAAAAGAGCGGGAGCTGAGAGTTGCGGAGGTTTGAAAAGAGCGGGAGCTGAGAGTCGCGGATGTTTGAAAAGAGCGGGAACTGAGAATCGCGGAGGTTTGAAAAGAGCGGGAGCTGAGAGTTGTGGAGGTTTGAAAAGAGCGGAAACTGAGAGTCGCGGAGGTTTGAAAAGAGCAGGAGCTGAGAGTCGCGGAGGTTTGAAAAGAGCGGGAGCTGAGAGTCGCGGAGGTTTGAAAAGAGCGGGAGCTGAGAGTCACGGAGATTTGAAAAGAGCGGGAGCTGAGAGTCGCGGAGGTTTGAAAAGAGCGGGAACTGAGAGTCGCGGATGTGTGAAAAGAACGGGAACTGAGAGTCGCGGAGGTTTGAAAAGAGCGGGAGCTGAGAGTCGCGGAGGTTTGAAAAGAGCAGGAGCTGAGAGTCGCGGAGGTTTGAAAAGAGCGGGAGCAGAGAGTCGCGGAGGTTTGAAAAGAGCGGGAGCTGAGAGTCGCGGTGGTTTGAAAAGAGCGGGAGCTGAGTGTCGCGGAGGTTTGAAAAGAGCGGGAGCTGAGAGTCGCAGAGGTTTGAAAAAAGCGGGAGCTGAGACTCGCGGAGGTTTGAAAAGAGCGGGACCTGAGAGTCGCGGAGGTTTGAAAAGAGCGGGACCTGAGAGTCGCGGAGGTTTGAAAAGAGCGGGAGCTGAGAGTCGCAGAGATTTGAAAAGAGCGGGAGCTGAGAGTCACAGAGATTTGAAAAGAGCGGGAGCTGAGGGTCGCGGAGGTTTGAAAAGAGCGGGACCTGAGAGTAGCGGAGATTTGAAAAGAGCGGGACCCGAGATTGCCGGTGGTTTGAAAAGAGCAGGAGCTGAGATTCGCGGAGGTTTGAAAAGAGCGGGGGCTGAGAGTCGCGGAGGTTTGAAAAGAGCGGGAGCTGAGAGTCGGGGAGGTTTGAAAAGAGCGGGAGCCGAGAGTCGCGGAGGTTTGAAAAGAGCGGGAGCTGAGAGTCGCGGAGGTTTGAAAAGAGCGGGAGCTGAGAGTCGCAGAGGTTTGAAAAGAGCGGGAGGTGAGAGTCGCGGAGGTTTGAAAAGAGCGGGACCTGAGAGTCCTGGAGGTTTGAAAAGAGCGGGAGTTGAGAGTCGTGGATGTTTGAAAAGAGCGGGAGCTGAGAGTCGCAGAGGTTTGAAAAGAGCGGGAGCTGAGAGTCGCTGAGGTTTGAAAAGAGCGGGACCTGAGAGTCGCGGAGGTTTGAAAAGAGCGGGAGCTGAGAGTCGCGGAGGTTTGAAAAGAGCGGGAGCTGAGAGTCGGGGAGGTTTGAAAAGAGCGGGAGCTGAGAGTCGCGGAAGTTTGAAAAGAGCGGGACCTGAGAGTCGCGGAGGTTTGAAAAGAGCGGGAGCTGAGAGTCGCGGAGGTTTGAAAAGAGCGGGAGCTGAGAGTCGCGGAGGTTTGAAAAGCGCGGGAGCTGAGAGTCGCGGAGATTTGAAAAGAGCGGGAGCTGAGAGTCGCGGAGGTTTGAAAAGAGCGGGAGCTGTGAGTCGCGGAGGTTTGAAAAGAGCGGAACCTGAGAGTCGTGGAGGTTTTAATAGAGCGGGAGCTGAGAGTCACGGAGGTTTGAAAAGAGCGGGAGCTGAGAGTCGCGGAGGTTTGAAAAGAGCGGGAGCTGAGAGTCGTGGAGGTTTGAAAAGAGCGGGAACTGAGAGTCGCCGAGGTTTGAAAAGACCGGGAGCTGAGAGTCGCGGAGGTTTGAAAAGAGCGGGAGCTGAGAGTCGTAGAGGTTTGAAAAGAGCGGGAGCTGAGAGTCGCGGAGATTTGAAAAGAGCGGGAGCTGCGAGTCGCGGATGTTTGAAAAGAGCGGGAGCTGAGTGTCGCGGAGGTTTGAAAAGAGCGGGAGCTGAGAGTCGCGGAGGTTTGAAAGAGCGGGAGCTGAGAGTCGCGGAAGTTTGAAAAGAGCGGGAACTGAGAGTCGCGGAGGTTTGAAAAGAGCGGGAGCTGAGTGTCGCGTAGGTTTGAAAAGAGCGGGAGCTGAGAGTTGCGGAGCTTTGAAAAGAGCCGGAGCTGAGAGTCGCGGATGTTTGAAAAGAGCGTGAACTGAGAATCGCGGAGGTTTGAAAAGAGCGGGAGCTGAGAGTTGCTGAGGTTTGAAAAGATCGGGAGCTGAGAGTCGCGGAGGTTTAAAAAGAGCGGGAGCTGAGAGTCGCGGAGGTTTGAAAAGAGCGGGAGCTGAGAGTCGCGGAGGTTTGAAAAGAGCGGGAGCTGAGAGTCGTGGAGGTTTGAAAAGAGCGGGAACTGAGAGTCGCGGAGGTTCGAAAAGAGCGGGAGCTGAGAGTCGCGGAGGTTTGAAAAGAGCGGGAGCTGAGAGTCGCGGAGGTTTGAAAAGAGCGGGCCCTGAGAGTCGCGGAGGTTTGAAAAGAGCGGGACTTGAGAGTCGGGGAGGTTTGAAAAGAGCGGGAGCTGAGAGTCGCGGATGTTTGAAAAGAGCGGGAGCTGAGAGTTGCGGAGGTTTGAAAAGAGCGGGAGCTGAGAGTCGCGCAGGTTTGAAAAGAGCGGGAGCTGAGATTCGCGGAGGTTTGAAAAAAGCGGGACCTGAGAGTCGCGGAGGTTTGAAAAGGGCGGGAGCTGAGAGTAGCGGAGGTTTGAAAAGAGCGGGACCTGAGAGTCGCGGAGGTTTGAAAATAGCGGGAGCTGAGAATTTCGGAGGCTTGAAAAGAGCGGGAGCTGAGAGTCGCGGAGATTTGAAAAGAGCGGGAGCTGAGAGTCGTGGAGGTTTGAATAGAGCGGGAGCTGAGAGTCACGGAGGTTTGAAAAGTGCGGGAGCTGAGAGTCGCGGAGGTTTGAAAAGAGTGGGAGCTGAGAGTCGTGGAGGTTTGAATAGAGCGGGAGCTGGGAGTCACGGAGGTTTGAAAAGAGCGGGAGCTGAGTGTCGCGGAGGTTTGAAAAGAGCGGGAGCTGAGAGTCGCGGAGGTTTGAAAGAGCGGGAGCTGAGAGTCGCGGATGTTTGAAAAGAGCGGGAACTGAGAGTCGCGGAGGTTTGAAAAGAGCGGGAGCTGAGTGTCGCGTAGGTTTGAAAAGAGCGGGAGCTGAGAGTTGCGGAGGTTTGAAAAGAGCGGGAGCTGAGAGTCACGGATGTTTGAAAAGAGCGGGAACTGAGAATCGCGGAGGTTTGAAAAGAGCGGGAGCTGAGAGTTGCTGAGGTTTGAAAAGATCGGGAGCTGAGAGTCGCGGAGGTTTAAAAAGAGCGGGAGCTGAGAGTCGCGGAGGTTTGAAAAGAGCGGGAGCTGAGAGTCGCGGAGGTTTGAAAAGAGCGGGAGCTGAGAGTCGTGGAGGTTTGAAAAGAGCGGGAACTGAGAGTCGCGGAGGTTTGAAAAGAGCGGGAGCTGAGATTCGCGGAGGTTTGAAAAGAGCGGGAGCTGAGAGTCGCGGAGGTTTGAAAAGAGCGGGCCCTGAGAGTCGCGGAGGTTTGAAAAGAGCGGGACTTGAGAGTCGGGGAGGTTTGAAAAGAGCGGGAGCTGAGAGTCGCGGATGTTTGAAAAGAGCGGGAGCTGAGAGTTGCGGAGGTTTGAAAAGAGCGGGAGCTGAGAGTCGCGCAGGTTTGAAAAGAGCGGGAGCTGAGATTCGCGGAGGTTTGAAAAGAGCGGGAGCTGAGAGTTGCGGAGGTTTGAAAAGAGCGGGAGCTGAGAGTCGCGGAGGTTTGAAAAGAGCGAAGCTGAGAGTCGCGGAGGTTTGAAAAGAGCGGTAGCTGAGAGTCGCGGAGGTTTGAAAAAAGCGGGACCTGAGAGTCGCGGAGGTTTGAAAAGGGCGGGAGATGAGAGTAGCGGAGGTTTGAAAAGAGCGGGACCTGAGAGTCGCGGAGGTTTGAAAATAGCGGGAGCTGAGAATTTCGGAGGCTTGAAAAGAGCGGGAGCTGAGAGTCGCGGAGATTTGAAAAGAGCGGGAGCTGAGAGTCGTGGAGGTTTGAATAGAGCGGGAGCTGAGAGTCACGGAGGTTTGAAAAGTGCGGGAGCTGAGAGTCGCGGAGGTTTGAAAAGAGTGGGAGCTGAGAGTCGTGGAGGTTTGAATAGAGCGGGAGCTGGGAGTCTCGGAGGTTTGAAAAGAGCGGGAGCTGAGAGTCGCGGAGGTTTGAAAAGAGCGGGAGCTGAGAGACGTGGAGGTTTGAAAAGACCGGGAGCTGAGAGTCGCGGAAGTTTGAAAAGCGCGGGAACTGAGAGTCGCCGAGGTTTGAAAAGAGCGGGAGCTGAGAGTCGCGGAGGTTTGAAAAGAGCGGGACCTGAGAGTCGGGGAGGTTTGAAAAGAGCGGGAGCTGAGAGTCGCGGATGTTTGAAAAGAGCAGGAGCTGAGAGTCGCGGAGGTTTGAAAAGAGCGGGAGCTGAGAGTCGCAGAGATTTGAAAAGAGCGGGACCTGAGAGTCGCGGAGATTTGAAAAGAACGGGACCCGAGATTGCCGGTGGTTTGAAAAGAGCGGGAGCTGAGAGTCACGGAGGTTTGAAAAGAGCGGGAGCTGAGAGTCGCGCAGGTTTGAAAAGAGCGGGAGCTGAGAGTCGCGGAGGTTTGAAAAGAGCGGGAGCTGAGAGTCACGGAGGTTTGAAAAGAGCGGGAGCTAAGAGTCGCGGATGTTTGAATAGAGCGGGAGCTGGGAGTCACGGAGGTTTGAAAAGAGCGGGAGCTGAGTGTCGCGGAGGTTTGAAAAGAGCGGGAGCTGAGAGTCGCGGAGGTTTGAAAGAGCGGGAGCTGAGAGTCGCGGATGTTTGAAAAGAGCGGGAACTGAGAGTCGCGGAGGTTTGAAAAGAGCGGGAGCTGAGTGTCGCGTAGGTTTGAAAAGAGCGGGAGCTGAGAGTTGCGGAGGTTTGAAAAGAGCGGGAGCTGAGAGTCACGGATGTTTGAAAAGAGCGGGAACTGAGAATCGCGGAGGTTTGAAAAGAGCGGGAGCTGAGAGTTGCTGAGGTTTGAAAAGATCGGGAGCTGAGAGTCGCGGAGGTTTAAAAAGAGCGGGAGCTGAGAGTCGCGGAGGTTTGAAAAGAGCGGGAGCTGAGAGTCGCGGAGGTTTGAAAAGAGCGGGCCCTGAGAGTCGTGGAGGTTTGAAAAGAGCGGGAACTGAGAGTCGCGGAGGTTTGAAAAGAGCGGGAGCTGAGAGTCGCGGAGGTTTGAAAAGAGCGGGAGCTGAGAGTCGCGGAGGTTTGAAAAGAGCGGGCCCTGAGAGTCGCGGAGGTTTGAAAAGAGCGGGACTTGAGAGTCGGGGAGGTTTGAAAAGAGGGGGAGCTGAGAGTCGCGGATGTTTGAAAAGAGCGGGAGCTGAGATTTGCGGAGGTTTGAAAAGAGCGGGAGCTGAGAGTCGCGCCGGTTTGAAAAGAGCGGGAGCTGAGATTCGCGGAGGTTTGAAAAGAGCGGGAGCTGAGAGTTGCGGAGGTTTGAAAAGAGCGGGAGCTGAGAGTCGCGGAGGTTTGAAAAGAGCGGGAGCTGAGAGTCGCGGAGGTTTGAAAAGAGTGGGAGCTGAGAGTCGCGGAGGTTTGAAAAAAGCGGGACCTGAGAGTCGCGGAGGTTTGAAAAGGGCGGGAGCTGAGAGTAGCGGAGGTTTGAAAAGAGCGGGACCTGAGAGTCGCGGAGATTTGAAAATAGCGGGAGCTGAGAATTTCGGAGGCTTGAAAAGAGCGGGAGCTGAGAGTCGCGGAGATTTGAAAAGAGCGGGAGCTGAGAGTCGTGGAGGTTTGAATAGAGCGGAAGCTGAGAGTCACGGAGGTTTGAAAAGTGCGGGAGCTGAGAGTCGCGGAGGTTTGAAAAGAGTGGGAGCTGAGAGTCGTGGAGGTTTGAATAGAGCGGGAGCTGGGAGTCTCGGAGGTTTGAAAAGAGCGGGAGCTGAGAGTCGCGGAGGTTTGAAAAGAGCGGGAGCTGAGAGACGTGGAGGTTTGAAAAGACCGGGAGCTGAGAGTCGCGGAAGTTTGAAAAGCGCGGGAACTGAGAGTCGCCGAGGTTTGAAAAGAGCGGGAGCTGAGAGTCGCGGAGGTTTGAAAAGAGCGGGACCTGAGAGTCGGGGAGGTTTGAAAAGAGCGGGAGCTGAGAGTCGCGGATGTTTGAAAAGAGCAGGAGCTGAGAGTCGCGGAGGTTTGAAAAGAGCGGGAGCTGAGAGTCGCAGAGATTTGAAAAGAGCGGGACCTGAGAGTCGCGGAGATTTGAAAAGAACGGGACCCGAGATTGCCGGTGGTTTGAAAAGAGCGGGAGCTGAGAGCCACGGAGGTTTGAAAAGAGCGGGAGCTGAGAGTCGCGCAGGTTTGAAAAGAGCGGGAGCTGAGAGTCGCGGAGGTTTGAAAAGAGCGGGAGCTGAGAGTCACGGAGGTTTGAAAAGAGCGGGAGCTGAGAGTCGCGGATGTTTGAAAAGAGCGGTAGCTGAGTGTCGCGGAGGTTTGAAAAGAGCGCGAGCTGAGAGTCGCAGAGGTTTGAAAAGAGCTGGAGCTGAGACTCGCGGATGTTTGAAAAGAGCGGGAGCTGAGAGTCGCGGAGGTTTGAAAAGAGCGGGAGCTGAGAGTCCCGGAGGTTTGAAAAGAGCGGGACCTGAGAGTCCCGGAGGTTTGAAAAGAGCGGGACCTGAGAGTCGCGGAGGTTTGAAAAGAGCGGGAGCTGAGAGTCGCGGAGGTTTGAAAAGAGCGGGAGCTGAGAGTCACGGAGGTTTGAAAAGAGCGGGAGCTGAGAGTCGCAGAGGTTTGAAAAGAGCGGGAGCTGAGGGTCGCGGAGGTTTGAAAAGAGCGGGACCCGAGATTGCCGGTGGTTTGAAAAGAGCAGGAGCTGAGATTCGCGGAGGTTTGAAAAGAGCGGGAGCTGAGAGTCACGGAGGTTTGAAAAGAGCGGGAGCTGAGAGTCGCCCAAGTTTGAAAAGCGCGGGAGCTGAGAGCCGCGGAGGTTTGAAAAGAGCGGGAGCTGAGAGTCGCGGAGGTTTGAAAAGAGCGGGAGCTGAGAGCCGCGGAGGTTTGAAAAGAGCGGGAGCTGAGAGTCGCGGAGGTTTGAAAAGAGCGGGAGCTGAGAGTCGCGGAGGTTTGAAAAGAGCGGGAGCTGAGAGTCGCAGAGGTTTGAAACGAGCGGGAGCTGAGATTCGCGGAGGTTTGAAAAGAGCGGGAGCTGTGAGTCGCGGAGGTTTGAAAAGAGCGGGAGCTGAGAGCCGCGGAGGTTTGAAAAGAGCGGGAGCTGAGAGTCCTGGAGGTTTGAAAAGAGCGGGAGCTGAGAGTCGTGGATGTTTGAAAAGAGCGGGAGCTGAGAGTCGCAGAGGTTTGAAAAGAGCGGGAGCTGAGAGTCGCGGAGGTTTGAAAAGAGCGGGAGCTGAGAGTCGCAGAGGTTTGAAAAGAGCGGGACCTGAGAGTCGCGGAGGTTTGAAAAGAGCGGGTGCTGAGAGTCGCGGAGGTTTGAAAAGAGCGGGAGCTGAGAGTCGCGGAGGTTTGAAAAGAGCGGGAGCTGAGAGTCGCGGAGGTTTGAAAAGCGCGGGAGCTGAGTGTTGCGGAGGTTTGAAAAGAGCGGGAGCTGAGAGTCGCGGAGGTTTGAATAGAGCGGGAGCTGAGAGTCGCGGAAGTTTGAAAAGAGCGGGAGCTGTGAGTCGCGGAGGTTTGAAAAGAGCGGGACCTGAGAGTCGCGGAGGTTTGAAAAGAACGTGAGCTGAGAGTCGCGGAGGTTTGAAAAGAGCGGGAGCTGAGAGTCGCGGAGGTTTGAAAAGAGCGGGAGCTGAGAGTCGCGGAGGTTTGAATAGAGCGGGAGCTGAGAGTCGCGGAGGTTTGAAAAGAGCGGGAGCTGAGAGTCGCAGAGGTTTGAAAAGAGCGGGACCTGAGAGACGCGGAGGTTTGAAAAGAGCGGGAGCTGAGAGTCGCGAAGGTTTGAAAAGAGCGGGAGCTGAGAGTCGCGGAGGTTTGAAAAGAGCAGGAGCTGAGAGTCGCGGAGGTTTGAAAAGCGCGGGAGCTGAGAGTCGCGGAGGTTTGAAAAGAGCGCGAGCTGAGAGTCGCGGAGGTTTGAAAAGAGCGGGAGCTGAGAGTCGCGGAGGTTTGAAAGAGCGGGACCTGAGAGTCCTGGAGGTTTGAAAAGAGCGGAATCTGAGAGTCGCAGAGGTTTGAAAAGAGCGGGACCTGAGAGTCGCGGAGGTTTGAAAAGAGCGGGAGCTGAGAGTCGCGGAGGTTTGAAAAGAGCGGGAGCTGAGAGTCGCGGGGGTTTGAAAAGAGCGGGAGCTGAGAGTCGTGGAGGTTTGAAAAGAGCGGGAGATGAGAGTCGCGGAGGTTTGAAAAGAGCGGGAGCTGAGAGTCGCGGAGGTTTGAAAAGCGCGGGAGCTGAGAGTCGCGGAGGTTTGAAAAGAGCGGGAGCTGAGAGTCGCGGAGGTTTGAAAAGAGCGGGAGCTGAGAGTCGCAGAGATTTGAAAAGAGCGGGACCTGAGAGTCGCGGAGATTTGAAAAGAACGGGACCCGAGATTGCCGGTGGTTTGAAAAGAGCGGGAGCTGAGAGTCACGGAGGTTTGAAAAGAGCGGGAGCTGAGAGTCGCGGAGGTTTGAAAAGAGCGGGAGCTGAGAGTCGCGGAGGTTTGAAAAGTGCGGGAGCTGAGAGTCGGGGAGGTTTGAAAAGAGCGGGAGCTGAGAGTCGCGGAGGTTTGAAAAGAGCGGGAGCTGAGAGTCGCGGAGGTTTGAAAAGAGCGGTAGCTGAGAGTCGCAGAGGTTTGAAAAGAGTGGGAGCTGAGAGTCGCGGATGTTTGAAAAGAGCGGGAGCTGAGTGTCGCGGAGGTTTGAAAAGAGCGGGAGCTGAGAGTCGCAGAGGTTTGAAAAGAGCTGGAGCTGAGAGTCGCGGATGTTTGAAAAGAGCGGGAGCTGAGAGTCGCGGAGGTTTGAAAAGAGCGGGAGCTGAGAGTCCCGGAGGTTTGAAAAGAGCGGGACCTGAGAGTCCCGGAGGTTTGAAAAGAGCGGGACCTGAGAGTCGCGGAGGTTTGAAAAGAGCGGGAGCTGAGAGTCGCGGAGGTTTGAAAAGAGCGGGAGCTGAGAGTCACGGAGGTTTGAAAAGAGCGGGAGCTGAGAGTCGCAGAGGTTTGAAAAGAGCGGGAGCTGAGGGTCGCGGAGGTTTGAAAAGAGCGGGACCCGAGATTGCCGGTGGTTTGAAAAGAGCAGGAGCTGAGATTCGCGGAGGTTTGAAAAGAGCGGGAGCTGAGAGTCACGGAGGTTTGAAAAGAGCGGGAGCTGAGAGTCGCGCATGTTTCAAAAGCGCGGGAGCTGAGAGCCGCGGAGGTTTGAAAAGAGCGGGAGCTGAGAGTCACGGAGGTTTGAAAAGAGCGGGAGCTGAGAGTCGCGCATGTTTGAAAAGCGCGGGAGCTGAGAGCCGCGGAGGTTTGAAAAGAGCGGGAGCTGAGAGTCGCGGAGGTTTGAAAAGAGCGGGAGCTGAGAGCCGCGGAGGTTTGAAAAGAGCGGGAGCTGAGAGTCGCGGAGGTTTGAAAAGAGCGGGAGCTGAGAGTCGCGGAGGTTTGAAAAGAGCGGGAGCTGAGAGTCGCGGAGGTTTGAAAAGAGCGGGAGCTGAGAGTCGCGGAGGTTTGAAAAGAGCGGGAGTTGTGAGTCGCGGAGGTTTGAAAAGAGCGGGAGTTGAGAGCCGCGGAGGTTTGAAAAGAGCGGGAGCTGAGAGTCCTGGAGGTTTGAAAAGAGCGGGAGCTGAGAGTCGTGGATGTTTGAAAAGAGCGGGAGCTGAGAGTCGCAGAGGTTTGAAAAGAGCGGGAGCTGAGAGTCGCGGAGGTTTGAAAAGAGCGGGAGCTGAGAGTCGCAGAGGTTTGAAAAGAGCGGGAGCTGAGAGTCGCAGAGGTTTGAAAAGAGCGGGACCTGAGAGTCGCGGAGGTTTGAAAAGAGCGGGAGCTGAGAGTCGCGGAGGTTTGAAAAGAGCGGGAGCTGACAGTCGCGGAGGTTTGAAAAGAGCGGGAGCTGACAGTCGCGGAGGTTTGAAAAGCGCGGGAGCTGAGAGTCGCGGAGGTTTGAAAAGAGCGGGAGCTGAGAGTCGCGGAGGTTTGAATAGAGCGGGAGCTGAGAGTCGCGGATGTTTGAAAAGAGCGGGAGCTGTGAGTCGCGGAGGTTTGAAAAGAGCGGGACCTGAGAGTCGCGGAGGTTTGAAAAGAACGGGAGCTGAGAGTCGCGGAGGTTTGAAAAGAGCTGGAGCTGAGAGTCGCGGAGGTTTGAAAAGAGCGGGAGCTGAGAGTCGCGGAGGTTTGAATAGAGCGGGACCTGAGAGACGCGGAGGTTTGAAAAGAGCGGGAGCTGAGAGTCGCGGAGGTTTGAAAAGAGAGGGAGCTGAGAGTCGCGGAGGTTTGAAAAGAGCAGGAGCTGAGAGTCGCGGAGGTTTGAAAAGCGCGGGAGCTGAGAGTCGTTGAGGTTTGAAAAGAGCAGGAGCTGAGAGTCGCGGAGGTTTGAAAAGAGCGGGAGCTGAGAGTCGCGGAGGTTTGAAAAGAGCGGGACCTGAGAGTCCTGGAGGTTTGAAAAGAGCGGGATCTGAGAGTCGCAGAGGTTTGAAAAGAGCGGGACCTGAGAGTCGCGGAGGTTTGAAAAGAGCGGGAGCTGAGAGTCACGGAGGTTTGAACAGAGCGGGAGCTGAGAGTCGCGGAGGTTTGAAAAGAGAGGGAGCTGAGAGTCGCGGAGGTTTGAAAAGAGCGGGAGCTGAGAGTCGCGGAGATTTGAAAAGAGCGGGAGCTGAGAGGCGCGGAAGTTTGCAAAGAGCGGGAGCTGAGAGTCGCGGAGGTTTGAAAAGAGCGGGAGCTGAGAGTCGCGGAGGTTTGAAAAGAGCGGGTGCTGAGAGTCGCGGAGGTTTGAACAAAGCGGGAGCTAAGAGTCGCGGAGGTTTGAACAGAGCGGGAGCGGAGAGTCGCGGAGGTTTGAAAAGAGCGGGAGCTGAGAGTCGCGGAGGTTTGAAAAGAGCGGGAGCTGAGAGTCGCGGAGGTTTGAACAAAGCGGGAGCTAAGAGTCGCGGAGGTTTGAACAGAGCGGGAGCTGAGATTCACGGAGGTTTGAACAGAGCGGGAGCTGAGAGTCGCGGAGGTTTGAACAGAGCGGGAGCTGAGAGTCGCGGAGGTTTGAACAGAGCGGGACCTGAGAGTCGCGGAGGTTTGAAAAGAGCAGGAGCTGAGAGTCGCGGAGGTTTGAACACAGCGGGAGCCGAGAGTCGCGGAGGTTTGAATAGAGCGGGAGCTGTGAGTCGCGGAGGTTTGAACACAGCGGGAGCTGAGAGTCGCGGAGGTTTGAACAAAGCGGGAGCTGAGAGTCGCGGAGGTTTGAACACAGCGGGAGCTGAGAGTCACGGAGGTTTTTTACAGAGCGGGAGCTGAGAGTCGCGGAGGTTTGAACAAAGCGGGAGCTAAGACTCGCGGAGGTTTGAACAGAGCGGGAGCTGAGAGTCGCGGAGGTTTGAAAAGAGCGGGAGCTGAGAGTCGCGGAGGTTTGAAAAGAGCGGGAGCTGAGAGTCGCGGAGGTTTGAACAAAGCGGGAGCTAAGAGTCGCGGAGGTTTGAACAGAGCGGGAGCTGAGAGTCACGGAGGTTTGAACAGAGCGGGAGCTGAGAGTCGCGGAGGTTTGAACAGAGCGGGAGCTGAGAGTCGCGGAGGTTTGAACAGAGCGGGACCTGAGAGTCGCGGAGGTTTGAAAAGAGCAGGAGCTGAGAGTCGCGGACGTTTGAACACAGCGGGAGCTGAGAGTCGCGGAGGTTTGAACAGAGCGGGAGCTGTGAGTCGCGGAGGTTTGAACACAGCGGGAGCTGTGAGTCGCGGAGGTTTGAACAAAGCGGGAGCTGAGAGTCGCGGAGGTTTGAACACAGCGGGAGCTGAGAGTCACAGAGGTTTTTTACAGAGCGGGAGCTGAGAGTCGCGGAGGTTTGAACAGAGCGGGAGCTGAGAGTCGCGGAGGTTTTTTACAGAGCGGGAGCTGAGAGTCGCGGAGGTTTGAACAGAGCGGGAGCTGAGAGGGACAACTCTGGACACCAGGCTGAAATTAAAAAACAATTCAGTAGTGACATCACAGCAAAACAATAAGTTCATTGGCTGGTGTTATCGTGCGGGGCGCAGAGGTTGCTGAGTGAGTGCTTGCTGAGAAGGGGAGTGAATAACAGGTTAGCTCTTTCTTTTTCTTTTTTTATCGAGGGGGATGGCAGGGAAGGTAGTGCAGTGTTCCTCCTGCAGAATGTTTGAGGTGAGGGACGTCGACAGTGTCCCTGCTGATTTCATCTGTAGGAAGTGCACCCATCTCCAGCTCCTCAGAAAGCGCGTTAGGGAACTGGAGCTGGAGCTGGATGAACTTCCAAACATTCGGGAGGCAGAGGTGGTCATAGATAGAAGCTTCAGGGATGTAGTTACTCCGAAGTCTGTGGCACAGAGTCTGTCCCTGTTGCTCAGATGGGAAGGGGGGAGAGGAGTAGAGCATTAGTCATTGGAGGCTCCATAGTTAGGGGAATAGATATGAGATACTGTGGGAAGGTGAGAGACTCGTAGTTGGTGTGTTGCCTCCCAGGTGCCAGGGTGCGTGATGTCTCGGATCGTGTTTTCGGGATCCTTAAGGGGGAGGGGGTGCAGCCCCAAGTCATGGTCCACATAGGTACCAACGACATAGGTAGGAAAAGGGATAGGGATGTAAGGCAGGAATTCAGGGAGCTAGGGAGGAAACTTAGATCTAGGACAAACAGAGTTATTATCTCTGGGTTGTTACCCGTGCCACGTTATAGCGAGACGAGGAATAGGGAGAGAGAGGAGTTGAACACGTGGCTACAGGGATGGTGCAGGAGGGAGGGTTTCAGATTTCTGGATAATTGGGGCTCATTCTGGGGTCGATGGGAACTCTACAAACGGGATGGTTTACACCTGGACCAGAGGGGTACCAATATCTTTGGGGGGAAATTTGCTAATGCTCTTTGGGAGGGTTTAATCTAGTTCAGCAGGGGCTTGGGAACCTGAATTGGAACTGCAGTATACAGGAGGTTGAGAGTAGTGAGGTCATGAGTAAGGTTTCAAAGTTGCAGGAGTGTACCGGCAGGCAGGAAGGTGGTTTAAAGTGTGTCTTCTTCAATGCCTTGAGCGTCCGGAATGGGTGGGTGAACTTGCAGCATGGGTTGGTACCTGGCACATCGATGTTGTGGCCATTTCGGAGACATGGATAGAGTAGGGACAGGAATGGTTGTTGCAGGTGCTGGGGTTTAGATATTTCAGTAAGCTCAGGGGACTGTTGACCATGAGCTGCAGGGGTTATAAAGAGGACAGCCTGGCCACACAGAGATGGGAATGTTGACCAGGCGCTGCAGGAGTTATACAGAGCACACCCTGGCCACACAGAGATGGGAATGTTGACCAGGAGCTGCAGGAGTTATACAGAGCACACCCTGGCCACACAGAGATGGGAATGTTGACCAGGAGCTGCAGGAGTTATACAGAGCACACCCTGGCCACACAGAGATGGGAATATTGACCAGGAGCTGCAGGTGTTATACAGAGCACACCCTGGCCACACAGAGATGGGGATGTTGACCGCGAGCTGCAGGGGTTATACAGAGCACATCCTGGCCACACAGAGATGGGAATGTTGACCAGGAGATGCAGGGGTTATACAGAGCACACCCTGGACACACAGAGATGGAAATGTTGACCAGGAGCTGCTGGGGTTATACAGAGCACACTCTGGCCACACAGAGATGGAAATGTTGACCAGGTGATGCTGGGGTTATACAGAGCACAACCTGGACACACACACAGATGGGAATGTTGACCAGGAGCTGCAGGGGATATACAGAGCACATCCTGGCCACACAGAGATGGGAATTTTGACCAGGAGCTGCAGGGGTTATACAGAGCACACCCTGGACACACACACAGATGGGAATGTGGACCAGGAGCTGAAGGGGTTATACAGAGCACACCCTGGCCACACACTGATGGGAATGTTGACCAGGAGCTGCAGGGGTTATACAGAGCGCCACCTGGCCTCACAGAGAACGACATGTTGACCAGGAGCTGCAGGAGTTATACAGAGCACACCCTGGTCACACACAGATGGGAATGTGGACCAGGAGCTGCAGGGGTTATACAGAGCACACCCTGGCCACACAGAGATGGGAATGTTGACCAGGAGCTGCAGGGGTTATACAGAGCACACCCTGGCCACACAGAGATGGGAATGTTGACCAGGAGCTGCAGGAGTTATACAAGCACATCCTGGCCACACACAGAGATGGGAATGTTAACCAGGAGTTGCAGGGGTTATACAGAGCACATCCTGGCCACACACAGAAATGGGAATGTTGGCCAGGAGCTGCTGGGGTTATACAGTGCACATCCTGGCCACAGAGAGTTGGGAATGTTGACCAGGAGCTGCAGGGGTTATACAGAGCGCACTCTGAACTCACAGAGATGGGAATGTTGACCAGGAGCTGCAGGGGTTAAACAGAGCACACCCTGGCCACACAGAGATGGGAATGTTGACCAGGAGCTGCTGGGGTTATACAGAGCACACCCTGGATACACTGAGATGGGAATGTTGACCAGGAGCTGCTGGGGTTATACAGAGCACACCCTGGCCACACAGATATGGAAATGTTGACCAGGAGCTGCTGGGGTTATACAGAGCACACCCTCGACATACAGACATGGGAATGTTGACCAGGTGCTGCAGGGGTTATACAGAACACACCCTGGTCACACAGAGATGAGAATATTGACCAGGAGCTGCAGGTGTTATACAGTGCACACACTGGCCACACAGAGATGGGAATGTTGACCAGGAGCTGCAGGAGTTATACAGAGCACACCCTGGCCACACAGAGATGGGAATGTTGATGAGGAGCTGCAGGGGGTATACAGAGCACACCCTGGCCACACAGAGATAGGAATGTTGACCAGGAGCTGCAGGAGTTATACAGAGCACATCCTGGCCACACAGAGATGGGGATGTTGACCAGGAGCTGCAGGGGTTATACAGAGCACATCCTGGCCACACAGAGATGGGAATGTTGACCAGGAGATGCAGGGGTTAGACAGAGTACATCCTGGCCACACAGAGATGGGAATGTTGACCAGGAGCTGCTGGGGTTATACAGAGCACACTCTGGCCACACAGGGTTGGAAATGTTGACCAGGAGCTGCAGGGGTTATACAGAGCACACCCTGGACACACACAGAGATGGGAATGTTGACCAGGAGCTGCAGGGGTTAGACAGAGCACACCCTGGACACACTCAGAGATGGGAATGTTGACCAGGAGCTGCAGGGGTTATACAGTGCGCACGCTGTCCACACACAGATGGGAGCGTTGACCAGGAGCAGCTGGGGTTATACAGAGCACACCGTGGACACAGACACAGATGGGAATGTGGAACAGGAGCTGCAGGGGTTATACAGAGCACACCCTGGCCACACACAGATGGGAATGTTGACCAGGAGCTGCAGGGATTATACAGAGCATACCCTGACCACACACAGAGATGGGAATGTTGACCAGGAGCTGCAGGAGTATACAGAGCACATCCTGGCCACACAGAGATGGGAATGTTGACCAGGAGCTGCAGGAGTTATACAGAGCACACCCTGACCACACACAGAGATGGGAATGTTGACCAGGAGCTGCAGGAGTATACAGAACACATCCTGGCCACACAGAGATGGGAATGTTGACCAGGAGCTGCAGGAGATATACAGAGCACACCCTGGCCACACACAGATATGGGAATGTTGACCAGGAGCTGCTGGGGTTATACAGTGCACATCCTGGCCACAGAGAGTTGGGAATGTTGACCAGGATCTGCAGGGGTTATACAGAGCGCACTCTGGCCACACAGAGATGGGAATGTTGACCAGGAGCTGCAGGGGTTAAACAGAGCACACTCTGGCCACACAGAGATGGGAATGTTGACCAGGAGCTGCTGGGGTTATACAGAGCACACCCTGGATACACTGAGATGGGAATGTTGACCAGGAGCTGCTGGGGTTATACAGAACACATCCTGGCCACACAGAGATGGGAATGTTGACCAGGAGCTGCAGGAGTTATACAGAGCACACCCTGGCCACACACAGATATGGGAATGTTGATCAGGAGCTGCTGGGGTTATACAGTGCACATCCTGGCCACAGAGAGTTGGGAATGTTGACCAGGAGCTGCTGGGGTTATACAGAGCACACCGTGGACACACACACAGATGGGAATGTGGACCAGGAGCTGCAGGGGTTATACAGAGCACACCCTGGCACACAGAAATGGGAATATTGACCAGGAGCTGCACGAGTTATACAGAGCACAACCTGGCCACACACAGATGGGAATGTTAACCAGGAGCTGCAGGAGTTATACAGAGCATACCCTGACCACACACAGATATGGGAATGTTGACCAGGAGCTGCT
This sequence comes from Scyliorhinus torazame, assembly GCF_047496885.1. Classification (NCBI taxonomy): domain Eukaryota; kingdom Metazoa; phylum Chordata; class Chondrichthyes; order Carcharhiniformes; family Scyliorhinidae; genus Scyliorhinus; species Scyliorhinus torazame. The sequence continues at coordinate 497,037 of NW_027307845.1, forward strand.
GGGGTTATACAGTGCACATCCTGGCCACAGAGAGTTGGGAATGTTGACCAGGATCTGCAGGGGTTATACAGAGCGCACTCTGGCCACACAGAGGTGGGAATGTTGACCAGGAGCTGCAGGGGTTAAACAGAGCACACCCTGGCCACACAGAGATGGGAATGTTGACCAGGAGCTGCTGGGGTTATACAGAGCACACCCTGGATACACTGAGATGGGAATGTTGACCAGGAGCTGCTGGGTATATACAGACCACACCCTGGCCACACAGATATGGGAATGTTGACCAGGAGCTGCTGGGGATTATACAGAGCACACCCTCGACACACAGACATGGGAATGTCGACCAGGAGCTGCAGGAGTTATACAGAGCATACCCTGGTCAAACAGAGATGGGAATGTTGACCAGGAGCTGCAGGGGTTAGACAGAGTACATCCTGGCCACACAGAGATGGGAATGTTGACCAGGAGCTGCTGCGGTTATACAGAGCACACTCTGGCCACACAGAGATGGAAATGTTGACCAGGTGCTGCTGGGGTTATACAGAGCACACCCTGGCCACACAGAGATGGGAATGTTGACCAGGAGCTGCAGGGGTTATACAGAGCACACCCTGGACACACACAGAGATGGGAATGTTGACCAGGAGCTGCAGGGGTTATACAGAGCACACCCTGGACACACACAGAGATGGGAATGTTGACCAGGAGCTGCAGGGGTTATACAGAGCACACTGTGGACACACACACAGATGGGAATGTTGACCAGGAGCTGCAGGTGTTATACAGTGCACACACTGGCCACACAGAGATGGGAATGTTGACCAGGAGCTGCAGGAGTTATACAGAGCACACCCTGGCCACACAGAGATGGGAATGTTGATGAGGAGCTGCAGGGGGTATACAGAGCACACCCTGGCCACACAGAGATAGGAATGTTGACCAGGAGCTGCAGGAGTTATACAGAGCACATCCTGGCCACACAGAGATGGGGATGTTGACCAGGAGCTGCAGGGGTTATACAGAGCACATCCTGGCCACACAGAGATGGGAATGTTGACCAGGAGATGCAGGGGTTAGACAGAGTACATCCTGGCCACACAGAGATGGGAATGTTGACCAGGAGCTGCTGGGGTTATACAGAGCACACTCTGGCCACACAGGGTTGGAAATGTTGACCAGGAGCTGCAGGGGTTATACAGAGCACACCCTGGACACACACAGAGATGGGAATGTTGACCAGGAGCTGCAGGGGTTAGACAGAGCACACCCTGGACACACTCAGAGATGGGAATGTTGACCAGGAGCTGCAGGGGTTATACAGTGCGCACGCTGTCCACACACAGATGGGAGCGTTGACCAGGAGCAGCTGGGGTTATACAGAGCACACCGTGGACACAGACACAGATGGGAATGTGGAACAGGAGCTGCAGGGGTTATACAGAGCAAACCCTGGCCACACACAGATGGGAATGTTGACCAGGAGCTGCAGGGATTATACAGAGCATACCCTGACCACACACAGAGATGGGAATGTTGACCAGGAGCTGCAGGAGTATACAGAGCACATCCTGGCCACACAGAGATGGGAATGTTGACCAGGAGCTGCAGGAGTTATACAGAGCACACCCTGACCACACACAGAGATGGGAATGTTGACCAGGAGCTGCAGGAGTATACAGAACACATCCTGGCCACACAGAGATGGGAATGTTGACCAGGAGCTGCAGGAGATATACAGAGCACACCCTGGCCACACACAGATATGGGAATGTTGACCAGGAGCTGCTGGGGTTATACAGTGCACATCCTGGCCACAGAGAGTTGGGAATGTTGACCAGGATCTGCAGGGGTTATACAGAGCGCACTCTGGCCACACAGAGATGGGAATGTTGACCAGGAGCTGCAGGGGTTAAACAGAGCACACTCTGGCCTCACAGAGATGGGAATGTTGACCAGGAGCTGCTGGGGTTATACAGAGCACACCCTGGATACACTGAGATGGGAATGTTGACCAGGAGCTGCTGGGGTTATACAGAACACATCCTGGCCACACAGAGATGGGAATGTTGACCAGGAGCTGCAGGAGTTATACAGAGCACACCCTGGCCACACACAGATATGGGAATGTTGATCAGGAGCTGCTGGGGTTATACAGTGCACATCCTGGCCACAGAGAGTTGGGAATGTTGACCAGGAGCTGCTGGGGTTATACAGAGCACACCGTGGACACACACACAGATGGGAATGTGGACCAGGAGCTGCAGGGGTTATACAGAGCACACCCTGGCACACAGAAATGGGAATATTGACCAGGAGCTGCACGAGTTATACAGAGCACAACCTGGCCACACACAGATGGGAATGTTAACCAGGAGCTGCAGGAGTTATACAGAGCATACCCTGGGCACACACAGATGGGAATGTTGACCAGGAGCTGCAGGGGTTATAGAGAGTGCCACCTGGCCTCACAGAGATGGGAATGTTGACCAGGAGCTGCAGGGGTTACACAGAGCACACCCTGGCCACACAGAGATGGGAATGTTGACCAGGAGCTGCAGGGGTTATACAGAGCACATCCTGGCCACACACAGAGATGGGGATGTTAACCAGGAGCTGCAGGGGTTATACAGAGCACACCCTGACCACACACAGAGATGGGAATGTTGACCAGGAGCTGCAGGAGTTATACAGAGCACACCCTGGCCACACAGAGATGGGAATGTTGACCAGGAGCTGCAGGGGTTACACAGAGCACACCCTGGCCACACAGAGATGGGAATGTTGACCAGGAGCTGCAGGGGTTATACAGAGCACATCCTGGCCACACACAGAGATGGGGATGTTAACCAGGAGCTGCAGGGGTTATACAGAGCACACCCTGACCACACACAGAGATGGGAATGTTGACCAGGAGCTGCAGGAGTATACAGAGCACATCCTGGCCACACAGAGATGGGAATGTTGACCAGGAGCTGCAGGAGTTATACAGAGCACACCCTGACCACACACAGAGATGGGAATGTTGACCAGGAGCTGCAGGAGTATAAAGAGCACATCCTGGCCACACAGAGATGGGAATGTTGACCAGGAGCTGCAGGAGTTATACAGAGCACACCCTGGCCACACACAGATATGGGAATGTTGACCAGGATCTGCTGGGGTTATACAGTGCACATCCTGGCCACAGAGAGTTGGGAATGTTGACCAGGATCTGCAGGGGTTATACAGAGCGCACTCTGGCCACACAGAGCTGGGAATGTTGACCAGGAGCTGCAGGGGTTAAACAGAGCACACTCTGGCCACACAGATATGGGAATGTTGACCAGGAGCTGCTGGGGTTATACAGAGTACACCCTCGACACACAGACATGGGAATGTCGACCAGGAGCTGCAGGAGTTATACTGAGCACACCCTGGTCAAACAGAGATGGGAATGTTGACCAGGAGCTGCAGGGGTTATACAGAGCACACCCTGGCCACACAGAGATGGGAATGTTGACCAGGAGCTGGGGTTATACAGAGCACATCCTGGCCACACAAGGAGATGGGAATGTTAACCAGGAACTGCAGGGGTTAGACAGAGCACACACTGGCCACACAGAGATGGGAATGTTGACCAGGAGCTGCAGGAGTTATACAGAGCACATCCTGGCCACACACAGAGATGGGAATGTTGACCAGGAGCAGGGGTTATACAGAGCACACCCTGGCCACACAGAGATGGGAATGTTGAGCAGGAGCTGCAGGGGTTATACAGAGCACACCCTGGCCACACAGAGATGGGAATGTTGACCAGGAGCTGCAGGGATTATACAGAGCACACCCTGGCCACACAGAGATGGGAATGTTGACCAGGAGCTGCAGGAGTTATACAGAGCATAGCCTGGCCACACACAGAGATGGGAATGTTAACCAGGAGCTGCAGGGGTTATACAGAGCACACCCTGGCCACACAGAGATGGGAATGTTGACCAGGAGCTGCAGGGGTATACAGAGCACATCCTGGCCACACACAGAGATGGGAATGTGGACCAGGAGCTGCAGGGGTTATACAGAGCACACCCTGGCCTCACAAAGATGGGAATGTTCACCAGGAGCTGCAGGAGTTATACAGAGCACACCCTGGCCACACAGAGATGGGAATGTTTACCAGGAGCTGCAGGAGTATACAGAGCACATCCTGGCCACACAGAGATGGGAATGTTGACCAGGTGGTGCAGGAGTATACTGAGCACATCCTGGTCACACAGAGATGGGAATGTTCACCAGGAGCTGCAGGGGTTATACAGAGCACACCCTGGCCACACAGATGGGAATGTTGACCAGGAGCTGCTGGGGTTATACAGAGCACACCCTGGGCACAAACAGAGATGGGAATGTTGACCATGAGCTGCAGGGGTTATACAGAGCACACCCTGGCCACACAGAGATGGGAATGTTGACCAGGAGCTGCAGGGGTTATACAGAGCACAACCTGGCCACACAGAGATGGGAATGTTGACCAGGAGCTGCAGGAGTTATACAGAGCATACCCTGGGAACACACAGCTGGGAATGTTGACCAGGAGCTGCAGGGGTTATACAGAGCACACCCTGGCCACACAGAGATGGGAATGTTGACCAGGAGCTGCAGGGGTTATACAGAGCGCCACCTGGCCTCACTGAGAAGGACATGTTGACCAGGAGCTGCAAGGGTTATACTGAGCACACCCTGGCCACACAGAGATGGGCATGTTGACCAGGAGCTGCAGGAGTATACAGAGCACATCCAGGCCACACAGATATGGGAATGTTGACCAGGAGCTGCAGGAGTATACAGAGCACACCCTGACCACACACAGAGATGGGAATGTTGACCAGGAGCTGCAGGGGTTATACAGAGCACACCCTGGCCACACAGCGATGGGAATGCTCACCAGGAGCTGCAGGTGTTATACAGAGCACACCCTGGCCACACATGTATGAGAATGTTGACCAGGAGCTGCTGGGGTTATACAGAGCACACCCTGGACACACTGAGATGCGAATGTTGACCAGGAGCTGCAGGGGTTAAACAGAGGACACCCTGGCCACACACAGAGAAGGGAATGTTGACCAGGAGCTGCAGGGGTTATAGAGAGCATACCCTAGCCACACAGAGATGGGAATGTTGACCAGGAGCTGCAGGGGTTATACAGAGAACACCCTGGCCACACATAGATGGGAATGTTGACCAGGAGCTGCAGGGGTTATAGAGAGCATACCCTGGCCACACAGAGATGGGAATGTTGTCCAGGAGCTGCAGGGGTTATACAGAGCACACCCTGGACACACACAGAGATGGGAATGTTGACCAGGAGCTGCAGGGGTTATACAGAGCGCCAGCTGGCCTCACAGAGAAGGACATGTTGACCAGGAGCTGCAGGAGTTATACAGAGCACACCCTGGCCACACAAAAATGGGAATGTTGAGCAGGAGCTGCAGGTTTTATACAGAGCACACCCTGGCCACACAGAGATGGGAATGTTGACCAGGAGCTGCAGGGGTTAGACAGAGCACACCCTGGCCACACAGAGATGGGAATGTTGACCAGGAGCTGCAGGAGTTATACAGAGCACATCCTGGCCACACACAGAGATGGGAATGTTGACCAGGAGCAGGGGTTATACAGAGCACACCCTGGCCACACAGAGATGGGAATGTTGACCAGGAGCTGCAGGAGTATACAGAGCACATCCTGGCCACACAGAGATGGGAATGTTGACCAGGAGCTGCAGGAGTTATACAGAGCACACCCTGACCACACACAGAGATGGGAATGTTGACCAGGAGCTTCAGGAGTATACAGAGCACATCCTGGCCACACAGAGATGGGAATGTTGACCAGGAGCTGCAGGAGTTATACAGAGCACACCCTGGCCACACACAGATATGGGAATGTTGACCAGGAGCTGCTGGGGTTATACAGTGCACATCCTGGCCACAGAGAGTTGGGAATGTTGACCAGGATCTGCAGGGGTTATACAGAGCGCACTCTGGCCACACAGAGCTGGGAATGTTGACCAGGAGCTGCAGGGGTTAAACAGAGCACACTCTGGCCACACAGATATGGGAATGTTGACCAGGAGCTGCTGGTGTTATACAGAGCACACCCTCGACACACAGACATGGGAATGTCGACCAGGAGCTGCAGGAGTTATACTGAGCACACCCTGGTCAAACAGAGATGGGAATGTTGACCACGAGCTGCAGGGGTTATACAGAGCACACCCTGGCCACACAGAGATGGGAATGTTGACCAGGAGCTGGGGTTATACAGAGCACATCCTGGCCACACAAGGAGATGGGAATGTTAACCAGGAACTGCAGGGGTTATACAGAGCACACGCAGAGCCTATACTTGGCCACGCAGAGATGGGAATGTTGACCAGGAGCTGCAGGAGTTATATAGAGCACACCCTGGCCAGACAGAGATGGGAATGTTGACCAGGAGCTGCTGGGGTTATACAGAGCACACCCTGGGCACAAACAGAGATGGGAATGTTGACCATGAGCTGCAGGGGTTATATAGAGCACACCCTGGCCACACAGAGATGGGAATGTTGACCATGAGCTGCAGGGGTTATACAGAGCACAACCTGGCCACACAGAGATGGGAATGTTGACCAGGAGCTGCAGGAGTTATACAGAGCATACCCTGGGAACACACAGCTGGGAATGTTGACCAGGAGCTGCAGGGGTAATACAGAGCGCCACCTGGCCTCCCTGAGAAGGACATGTTGACCAGGAGCTGCAGGAGTTATACAGAGCGCCACCTGGCCTCACTGAGAAGGACATGTTGACCAGGAGCTGCAAGGGTTATACAGAGCACACCCTGGCCACACAGAGTTGGGAATGTTGACCAGGAGCTGCAGGAGTATACAGAGCACATCCAGGCCACACAGAGATGGGAATGTTGACCAGGAGCTGCAGGAGTATACAGAGCACACCCTGGCCACACACAGATGAGAATGTTGACCAGGAGCTGCTGGGGTGAAACAGAGCACACCCTGGCCACACTGAGATGCGAATGTTGACCAGGAGCTGCAGGGGTTCTTCAGAGAACACCCTGGCCACACATAGATGGGAATGTTGACCAGGAGCTGCAGGGGTTATAGAGAGCATACCCTGGCCACACAGAGATGGGAATGTTGACCAGGAGCTGCAGGGGTTATACAGAGAACATCCTGGCCACACAGAGATGGGAATGTTGACCAGGAGCTGCCAGGGGTTATAGAGAGCATACCCTGGCCACACAGAGATGGGAATGTTGACCAGGAGCTGCAGGGGTTATACAGAGCACACCCTGGACACACACAGAGATGGGAATGTTGACCAGGAGCTGCAGGGGTTATACAGAGCGCTAGCTGGCCTCACAGAGAAGGACATGTTGACCAGGAGCTGCAGGAGTTATACAGAGCACACCATGGCCACACAAAGATGGGAATGTTGACCAGGAGCTGCAGGTTTTATACAGAGCACACCCTGGCCACACAGAGATGGGAATGTTGACCATGAGCTGCAGGGGTTAGACAGAGCACACCCTGGCCACACAGAGATGGGAATGTTGACCAGGAGCTGCAGGAGTTATACAGAGCACATCCTCGCCACACACAGAGATGGGAATGTTGACCAGGAGCAGGGGTTATACAGAGCACACCCTGGCCACACAGAGATGGGAATGTTGACCAGGAGCTGCAGGGGTTATACAGAGCACACCCTGGCCACACAGAGATGGGAATGTTGACCAGGAGCTGCAGGGATTATACAGAGCACACCCTGGCCACACAGAGATGGGAATGTTGACCAGGAGCTGCAGGAGTTATACAGAGCATAGCCTGGCCACACACAGAGATGGGAATGTTAACCAGGAGCTGCAGGGGTTATACAGAGCACACCCTGGCCACACAGAGATGGGAATGTTGACCAGGAGCTGCAGGGGTATACAGAGCACATCCTGGCCACACACCGAGATGGGAATGTGGACCAGGAGCTGCAGGGGTTATACAGAGCACACCCTGGCCTCACAAAGATGGGAATGTTTACCAGGAGCTGCAGGAGTTATACAGAGCACACCCTGGCCACACAGAGATGGGAATGTTTACCAGGAGCTGCAGGAGTTCTACAGAGCACACCCTGGTCACACAGAGATGGGAATGTTGACCAGGAGCTGCAGGAGTATACAGAGCACATCCTGGCCACACAGAGATGGGAATGTTGACCAGGTGGTGCAGGAGTATACTGAGCACATCCTGGCCACACAGAGATGGGAATGTTGACCAGGAGCTGCCAGGGGTTATAGAGAGCATACCCTGGCCACACAGAGATGGGAATGTTGACCAGGAGCTGCAGGGGTTATACAGAGCACACCCTGGACACACACAGAGATGGGAATGTTGACCAGGAGCTGCAGGGGTTATACAGAGCGCTAGCTGGCCTCACAGAGAAGGACATGTTGACCAGGAGCTGCAGGAGTTATACAGAGCACACCATGGCCACACAAAGATGGGAATGTTGACCAGGAGCTGCAGGTTTTATACAGAGCACAACCTGGCCACACAGAGATGGGAATGTTGACCAGGAGCTGCAGGGGTTAGACAGAGCACACCCTGGCCACACAGAGATGGGAATGTTGACCAGGAGCTGCAGGAGTTATACAGAGCACATCCTCGCCACACACAGAGATGGGAATGTTGACCAGGAGCAGGGGTTATACAGAGCACACCCTGGCCACACAGAGATGGGAATGTTGACCAGGAGCTGCAGGGGTTATACAGAGCACACCCTGGCCACACAGAGATGGGAATGTTGACCAGGAGCTGCAGGGATTATACAGAGCACACCCTGGCCACACAGAGATGGGAATGTTGACCAGGAGCTGCAGGAGTTATACAGAGCATAGCCTGGCCACACACAGAGATGGGAATGTTAACCAGGAGCTGCAGGGGTTATACAGAGCACACCCTGGCCACACAGAGATGGGAATGTTGACCAGGAGCTGCAGGGGTATACAGAGCACATCCTGGCCACACACCGAGATGGGAATGTGGACCAGGAGCTGCAGGGGTTATACAGAGCACACCCTGGCCTCACAAAGATGGGAATGTTTACCAGGAGCTGCAGGAGTTATACAGAGCACACCCTGGCCACACAGAGATGGGAATGTTTACCAGGAGCTGCAGGAGTTCTACAGAGCACACCCTGGTCACACAGAGATGGGAATGTTGACCAGGAGCTGCAGGAGTATACAGAGCACATCCTGGCCACACAGAGATGGGAATGTTGACCAGGTGGTGCAGGAGTATACTGAGCACATCCTGGTCACACAGAGATGGGAATGTTGACCAGGAGCTGCAGGGGTTATACAGAGCACACCCTGGCCACACAGATGGGAATGTTGACCAGGAGCTGCTGGGGTTATACAGAGCACACCCTGGGCACAAACAGAGATGGGAATGTTGACCATGAGCTGCAGGGGTTATGCAGAGCACACCCTGGCCACACAGAGATGGGAATGTTGACCAGGAGCTGCAGGGGTTATACAGAGCACAACCTGGCCACACAGAGATGGGAATGTTGACCAGGAGCTGCAGGAGTTATACAGAGCATAACCTGGGAACACACAGCTGGGAATGTTGACCAGGAGCTGCAGGGGTTATACAGAGCACACCCTGGCCACACAGAGATGGGAATGTTGACCAGGAGCTGCAGGGGTTATACAGAGCGCCACCTGGCCTCACTGAGAAGGACATGTTGACCAGGAGCTGCAAGAGTTATACTGAGCACACCCTGGCCACACAGAGATGGGCATGTTGACCAGGAGCTGCAGGAGTATACAGAGCACATCCAGGCCACACAGAGATGGGAATGTTGACCAGGAGCTTCAGGGGTATACAGAGCAGACCCTGACCACACACAGAGATGGGAATGTTGACCAGGAGCTGCAGGGGTTATACAGAGCACACCCTGGCCACACAGCGATGGGAATGCTCACCAGGAGCTGCAGGTGTTATACAGAGCACACCCTGGCCACACAGAGATGAGAATGTTGACCAGGAGCTGCTGGGGTTATACAGAGCACACCCTGGCCACACTGAGATGCGAATGTTGACCAGGAGCAGCAGGGGTTATACAGAGGACACCCTGGCCACACACAGAAAAGGGAATGTTGACCAGGAGCTGCAGGGGTTATAGAGAGCATACCCTAGCCACACAGAGATGGGAATGTTGACCAGGAGCTGCAGGGGTTATACAGAGAACACCCTGGCCACACATAGATGGGAATGTTGACCAGGAGCTGCAGGGGTTATAGAGCGCATACCCTGGCCACACAGAGATGGGAATGTTGACCAGGAGCTGCAGGGGTTATACAGAGCACACCCTGGACACACACAGAGATGGGAATGTTGACCAGGAGCTGCAGGGGTTATACAGAGCGCCAGCTGGCCTCACAGAGAAGGACATGTTGACCAGGAGCTGCAGGAGTTATACAGAGCACACCCTGGCCACACAAAAATGGGAATGTTGAGCAGGAGCTGCAGGTTTTATACAGAGCACACCCTGGCCACACAGAGATGGGAATGTTGACCAGGAGCTGCAGGGGTTAGACAGAGCACACCCTGGCCACACAGAGATGGGAATGTTGACCAGGAGCTGCAGGAGTTATACAGAGCACATCCTGGCCACACACAGAGATGGGAATGTTGACCAGGAGCAGGGGTTATACAGAGCACACCCTGGCCACACAGAGATGGGAATGTTGACCAGGAGCTGCAGGGGTTATAGAGAGCACACCCTGGACACACACAGAGATGGGAATGTTGACCAGGAGCTGCAGGGGTTATACAGAGCGCCAGCTGGCCTCACAGAGAAGGACATGTTGACCAGGAGCTGCAGGAGTTATACAGAGCACACCCTGGCCACACAAAGATGGGAATGTAGACCAGGAGCTGCAGGTTTTATAGAGAGCACACCCTGGCCACACAGAGATGGGAATGTTGACCAGGAGCTGCAGGGGTTAGACAGAGCACACCCTGGCCACAAAGAGATGGGAATGTTGACCAGGAGCTGCAGGAGTTAGACAGAGCACATCCTGGCCACACACAGAGATGGGAATGTTGACCAGGAGCAGGGGTTATACAGAGCACGCCCTGGCCACATAGATATGGGAATATTGACCAGGAGCTGCAGGGGTTATACAGAGCACACCCTGGCCACACAGAGATGGGAATGTTGACCAGGAGCTGCAGGGATTATACAGAGCACACCCTGGCCACACAGAGATGGGAATGTTGACCAGGAGCTGCAGGAGTTATACAGAGCATAGCCTGGCCACACACAGAGATGGGAATGTTAACCAGGAGCTGCAAGGGTTATACAGAGCACACCCTGGCCACACAGAGATGGGAATGTTGACCAGGAGCTGCAGGGGTATACAGAGCACATCCTGGCCACACACAGAGATGGGAATGTTGACCAGGAGCTGCAGGGGTTATACAGAGCACACCCTGGCCTCACAAAGGTGGGAATGTTCACCAGGAGCTGCAGGAGTTATACAGAGCACACCCTGGCCACACAGAGATGGGAATGTTTACCAGGAGCTGCAGGAGTATACAGAGCACATCCTGGCCACACCGAGATGGGAATGTTGACCAGGTGGTGCAGGAGTATACTGAGCACATCCTGGCCACACAGAGATGGGAATGTTCACCAGGAGCTGCAGGGGTTATACAGAGCAAACCCTGGCCACACAGATGGGAATGTTGATCAGGAGCTGCAGGAGTTATACAGAGCACACCCTGGCCTCACACAGAGATGGGAATGTTGACCAGGAGCTGCTGGGGTTATACAGAGCACACCCTGGGCACAAACAGAGATGGGAATGTTGACCATGAGCTGCAGGGGTTATACAGAGCACACCCTGGCCACACAGATGGGAATGTTGACCAGGAGCTGCAGGAGTTATACAGAGCACACCCTGGCCACACACAGAGATGGGAATGATGACCAGGAGCTGCTGGGGTTATACAGAGCACACCCTGGGCACAAACAGAGATGGGAATGTTGACCAGGAGCTGCAGGAGTATACAGAGCACATCCAGGCCACACAGAGATGGGAATGTTGACCAGGAGCTGCAGGAGTATACAGAGCACACCCTGACCACACACAGAGATGGGAATGTTGACCAGGAGCTGCAGGGGTTATACAGAGCACACCCTGGCCACACAGAGATGGGAATGCTCACCAGGAGCTGCAGGTGTTATACAGAGCACGCCCTGGCCACATAGAGATGAGAATGTTGACCAGGAGCTGCTGGGGTTATACAGAGCACACCCTGGCCACACTGAGATGCGAATGTTGACCAGGAGCTGCAGGGGTTATACAGTGCACACCCTGGCCACACACAGAGAAGGGAATGTTGACCAGGAGCTGCAGGGGTTCTTCAGAGAACACCCTGGCCACACATAGATGGGAATGTTGACCAGGAGCTGCAGGGGTTATAGAGAGCACACCCTGGCCACACAGAGATGGGAATGTTGACCAGGAGCTGCAGGGGTTATACAGAGAACACCCTGGCCACACATAGATGGGAATGTTGACCAGGAGCTGCAGGGGTTATAGAGAGCATAGCCTGGCCTCACAGAGATGGGAATGTTGACCAGGAGCTGCAGGGCTTATACAGAGCACACCCTGGACACACACAGAGATGGGAATGTTGACCAGGAGCTGCAGGGGTTATACAGAGCGCCAGCTGGCCTCACAGATAAGGACATGTTGACCAGGAGCTGCAGGAGTTATACAGAGCACACCCTGGCCACACAAAAATGGGAATGTTGACCAGGAGCTGCAGGTTTTATACAGAGCACACCCTGGCCACACAGAGATGGGAATATTGACCAGGAGCTGCAGGGGTTAGACAGAGCACACCCTGGCCACACAGAGATTGGAATGTTGACCAGGAGCTGCAGGAGTTATACAGAGCACATCCTGGCCACACACAGAGATGGGAATGTTGACCAGGAGCAGGGGTTATACAGAGCACACCCTGGCCACACAGAGATGGGTATGTTGACCAGGAGCTGCAGGGGTTATACAGAGCACATCCTGGACACACACAGAGATGGGAATGTTGACCAGGAGCTGCAGGGGTTATACAGAGCGCCAGCTGGCCTCACAGAGAAGGACATGTTGACCAGGAGCTGCAGGAGTCATACAGAGCACACCCTGGCCGCACAAAGATGGGAATGTAGACCAGGAGCTGCAGGTTTTATACAGAGCACACCCTTGCCACACAGAGATGGGAATGTTGACCAGGAGCTGCAGGAGTTATACAGAGCACATCCTGGTAACACACAGAGATGGGAATGTTGACCAGGAGCAGGGGTTATACAGAGCAAACCCTGGCCACACAGAGATGGGAATGTTGACCAGGAGCTGCAGGGGTTATACAGAGCACACCCTGGCCTCACAAAGGTGGGAATGTTCACCAGGAGCTGCAGGAGTTATACAGAGCACACCCTGGCCACACAAAGATGGGAATGTAGACCAGGAGCTGCAGGTTTTATAGAGAGCACACCCTGGCCACACAGAGATGGGAATGTTGACCAGGAGCTGCAGGGGTTAGACAGAGCACACCCTGGCCACAAAGAGATGGGAATGTTGACCAGGAGCTGCAGGAGTTAGACAGAGCACATCCTGGCCACACACAGAGATGGGAATGTTGACCAGGAGCAGGGGTTATACAGAGCACGCCCTGGCCACATAGATATGGGAATATTGACCAGGAGCTGCAGGGGTTATACAGAGCACACCCTGGCCACACAGAGATGGGAATGTTGACCAGGAGCTGCAGGGATTATACAGAGCACACCCTGGCCACACAGAGATGGGAATGTTGACCAGGAGCTGCAGGAGTTATACAGAGCATAGCCTGGCCACACACAGAGATGGGAATGTTAACCAGGAGCTGCAAGGGTTATACAGAGCACACCCTGGCCACACAGAGATGGGAATGTTGACCAGGAGCTGCAGGGGTATACAGAGCACATCCTGGCCACACACAGAGATGGGAATGTTGACCAGGAGCTGCAGGGGTTATACAGAGCACACCCTGGCCTCACAAAGGTGGGAATGTTCACCAGGAGCTGCAGGAGTTATACAGAGCACACCCTGGCCACACAGAGATGGGAATGTTTACCAGGAGCTGCAGGAGTATACAGAGCACATCCTGGCCACACCGAGATGGGAATGTTGACCAGGTGGTGCAGGAGTATACTGAGCACATCCTGGCCACACAGAGATGGGAATGTTCACCAGGAGCTGCAGGGGTTATACAGAGCAAACCCTGGCCACACAGATGGGAATGTTGATCAGGAGCTGCAGGAGTTATACAGAGCACACCCTGGCCTCACACAGAGATGGGAATGTTGACCAGGAGCTGCTGGGGTTATACAGAGCACACCCTGGGCACAAACAGAGATGGGAATGTTGACCATGAGCTGCAGGGGTTATACAGAGCACACCCTGGCCACACAGATGGGAATGTTGACCAGGAGCTGCAGGAGTTATACAGAGCACACCCTGGCCACACACAGAGATGGGAATGTTGACCAGGAGCTGCTGGGGTTATACAGAGCACACCCTGGGCACAAACAGAGATGGGAATGTTGACCAGGAGCTGCAGGAGTATACAGAGCACATCCAGGCCACACAGAGATGGGAATGTTGACCAGGAGCTGCAGGAGTATACAGAGCACACCCTGACCACACACAGAGATGGGAATGTTGACCAGGAGCTGCAGGGGTTATACAGAGCACACCCTGGCCACACAGAGATGGGAATGCTCACCAGGAGCTGCAGGTGTTATACAGAGCACGCCCTGGCCACATAGAGATGAGAATGTTGACCAGGAGCTGCTGGGGTTATACAGAGCACACCCTGGCCACACTGAGATGCGAATGTTGACCAGGAGCTGCAGGGGTTATACAGTGCACACCCTGGCCACACACAGAGAAGGGAATGTTGACCAGGAGCTGCAGGGGTTCTTCAGAGAACACCCTGGCCACACATAGATGGGAATGTTGACCAGGAGCTGCAGGGGTTATAGAGAGCACACCCTGGCCACACAGAGATGGGAATGTTGACCAGGAGCTGCAGGGGTTATACAGAGAACACCCTGGCCACACATAGATGGGAATGTTGACCAGGAGCTGCAGGGGTTATAGAGAGCATAGCCTGGCCTCACAGAGATGGGAATGTTGACCAGGAGCTGCAGGGCTTATACAGAGCACACCCTGGACACACACAGAGATGGGAATGTTGACCAGGAGCTGCAGGGGTTATACAGAGCGCCAGCTGGCCTCACAGATAAGGACATGTTGACCAGGAGCTGCAGGAGTTATACAGAGCACACCCTGGCCACACAAAAATGGGAATGTTGACCAGGAGCTGCAGGTTTTATACAGAGCACACCCTGGCCACACAGAGATGGGAATATTGACCAGGAGCTGCAGGGGTTAGACAGAGCACACCCTGGCCACACAGAGATTGGAATGTTGACCAGGAGCTGCAGGAGTTATACAGAGCACATCCTGGCCACACACAGAGATGGGAATGTTGACCAGGAGCAGGGGTTATACAGAGCACACCCTGGCCACACAGAGATGGGTATGTTGACCAGGAGCTGCAGGGGTTATACAGAGCACATCCTGGACACACACAGAGATGGGAATGTTGACCAGGAGCTGCAGGGGTTATACAGAGCGCCAGCTGGCCTCACAGAGAAGGACATGTTGACCAGGAGCTGCAGGAGTCATACAGAGCACACCCTGGCCGCACAAAGATGGGAATGTAGACCAGGAGCTGCAGGTTTTATACAGAGCACACCCTTGCCACACAGAGATGGGAATGTTGACCAGGAGCTGCAGGAGTTATACAGAGCACATCCTGGTAACACACAGAGATGGGAATGTTGACCAGGAGCAGGGGTTATACAGAGCAAACCCTGGCCACACAGAGATGGGAATGTTGACCAGGAGCTGCAGGGGTTATACAGAGCACACCCTGGCCTCACAAAGGTGGGAATGTTCACCAGGAGCTGCAGGAGTTATACAGAGCACACCCTGGCCACACAGAGATGGGAATGTTTACCAGGAGCTGCAGGAGTATACAGAGCACATCCTGGCCACACCGAGATGGGAATGTTGACCAGGTGGTGCAGGAGTATACTGAGCACATCCTGGCCACACAGAGATGGGAATGTTCACCAGGAGCTGCAGGGGTTAGACAGAGCACACCCTGGCCACACAGAGATGGGAATGTTGACCAGGAGCTGCAGGAGTTATACAGAGCACATCCTGGCCACACACAGAGATGGGAATGTTGACCAGGAGCAGGGGTTATACAGAGCACACCCTGGCCACACAGAGATGGGAATGTTGACCAGGAGCTGCAGGGGTTATACAGAGCACACCCTGGCCACACAGAGATGGGAATGTTGACCAGGAGCTGCAGGGATTATACAGAGCACACCCTGGCCACACAGAGATGGGAATGTTGACCAGGAGCTGCAGGAGTTATACAGAGCATAGCCTGGCCACACACAGAGATGGGAATGTTAACCAGGAGCTGCAGGGGTTATACAGAGCACACCCTGGCCACACAGAGATGGGAATGTTGACCAGGAGCTGCAGGGGTATACAGAGCACATCCTGGCCACACACCGAGATGGGAATGTGGACCAGGAGCTGCAGGGGTTATACAGAGCACACCCTGGCCTCACAAAGATGGGAATGTTTACCAGGAGCTGCAGGAGTTATACAGAGCACACCCTGGCCACACAGAGATGGGAATGTTTACCAGGAGCTGCAGGAGTTTACAGAGCACATCCTGGCCACACAGAGATGGGAATGTTGACCAGGTGGTGCAGGAGTATACTGAGCACATCCTGGTCACACAGAGATGGGAATGTTGACCAGGAGCTGCAGGGGTTATACAGAGCACACCCTGGCCACACAGATGGGAATGTTGACCAGGAGCTGCTGGGGTTATACAGAGCACACCCTGGGCACAAACAGAGATGGGAATGTTGACCATGAGCTGCAGGGGTTATGCAGAGCACACCCTGGCCACACAGAGATGGGAATGTTGACCAGGAGCTGCAGGGGTTATACAGAGCACAACCTGGCCACAGAGAGATGGGAATGTTGACCAGGAGCTGCAGGAGTTATACAGAGCATAACCTGGGAACACACAGCTGGGAATGTTGACCAGGAGCTGCAGGGGTTATACAGAGCACACCCTGGCCACACAGAGATGGGAATGTTGACCAGGAGCTGCAGGGGTTATACAGAGCGCCACCTGGCCTCACTGAGAAGGACATGTTGACCAGGAGCTGCAAGGGTTATACTGAGCACACCCTGGCCACACAGAGATGGGCATGTTGACCAGGAGCTGCAGGAGTATACAGAGCACATCCAGGCCACACAGAGATGGGAATGTTGACCAGGAGCTGCAGGGGTATACAGAGCAGACCCTGACCACACACAGAGATGGGAATGTTGACCAGGAGCTGCAGGGGTTATACAGAGCACACCCTGGCCACACAGCGATGGGAATGCTCACCAGGAGCTGCAGGTGTTATACAGAGCACACCCTGGCCACACAGAGATGAGAATGTTGACCAGGAGCTGCTGGGGTTATACAGAGAACACCCTGGCCACACATAGATGGGAATGTAGACCAGGAGTTGCAGGGGTTATACAGAGCACACCCTGGACACACACAGAGATGGGAATGTTGACCAGGAGCTGCAGGGGTTATACAGAGCGCCAGCTGGCCTCACAGAGAAGGACATGTTGACCAGGAGCTGCAGGAGTTATACAGAGCACACCCTGGCCACACAAAAATGGGAATGTTGAGCAGGAGCTGCAGGTTTTATACAGAGCACACCCTGGCCACACAGAGATGGGAATGTTGACCAGGAGCTGCAGGGGTTAGACAGAGCACACCCTGGCCACACAGAGATGGGAATGTTGACCAGGAGCTGCAGGAGTTATACAGAGCACATCCTGGCCACACACAGAGATGGGAATGTTGACCAGGAGCAGGGGTTATACAGAGCACACCCTGGCCACACAGAGATGGGAATGTTGACCAGGAGCTGCAGGGGTTATAGAGAGCACACCCTGGACACACACAGAGATGGGAATGTTGACCAGGAGCTGCAGGGGTTATACAGAGCGCCAGCTGGCCTCACAGAGAAGGACATGTTGACCAGGAGCTGCAGGAGTTATACAGAGCACACCCTGGCCACACAAAGATGGGAATGTAGACCAGGAGCTGCAGGTTTTATAGAGAGCACACCCTGGCCACACAGAGATGGGAATGTTGACCAGGAGCTGCAGGGGTTAGACAGAGCACACCCTGGCCACAAAGAGATGGGAATGTTGACCAGGAGCTGCAGGAGTTAGACAGAGCACATCCTGGCCACACACAGAGATGGGAATGTTGACCAGGAGCAGGGGTTATACAGAGCACACCCTGGCCACATAGATATGGGAATATTGACCAGGAGCTGCAGGGGTTATACAGAGCACACCCTGGCCACACAGAGATGGGAATGTTGACCAGGAGCTGCAGGGATTATACAGAGCACACCCTGGCCACACAGAGATGGGAATGTTGACCAGGAGCTGCAGGAGTTATACAGAGCATAGCCTGGCCACACACAGAGATGGGAATGTTAACCAGGAGCTGCAAGGGTTATACAGAGCACACCCTGGCCACACAGAGATGGGAATGTTGACCAGGAGCTGCAGGGGTATACAGAGCACATCCTGGCCACACACAGAGATGGGAATGTTGACCAGGAGCTGCAGGGGTTATACAGAGCACACCCTGGCCTCACAAAGGTGGGAATGTTCACCAGGAGCTGCAGGAGTTATACAGAGCACACCCTGGCCACACAGAGATGGGAATGTTTACCAGGAGCTGCAGGAGTATACAGAGCACATCCTGGCCACACCGAGATGGGAATGTTGACCAGGTGGTGCAGGAGTATACTGAGCACATCCTGGCCACACAGAGATGGGAATGTTCACCAGGAGCTGCAGGGGTTATACAGAGCAAACCCTGGCCACACAGATGGGAATGTTGATCAGGAGCTGCAGGAGTTATACAGAGCACACCCTGGCCACACACAGAGATGGGAATGTTGACCAGGAGCTGCTGGGGTTATACAGAGCACACCCTGGCCACACAGAGATGGGAATGTTGACCAGGAGCTGCAGGGGTATACAGAGCACATCCTGGCCACACACAGAGATGGGAATGTTGACCATGAGCTGCAGGGGTTATACAGAGCACACCCTGGCCACACAATTGGGAATGTTGACCAGGAGCTGCAGGAGTTATACAGAGCACACCCTGGCCACACACAGAGATGGGAATGTTGACCAGGAGCTGCTGGGGTTATACAGAGCACACCCTGGGCACAAACAGAGATGGGAATGTTGACCAGGAGCTGCAGGAGTATACAGAGCACATCCAGGCCACACAGAGATGGGAATGTTGACCAGGAGCTGCAGGAGTATACAGAGCACACCCTGACCACACACAGAGATGGGAATGTTGACCAGGAGCTGCAGGGGTTATACAGAGCACACCCTGGCCACACAGAGATGGGAATGCTCACCAGGAGCTGCAGGTGTTATACAGAGCACGCCCTGGCCACATAGAGATGAGAATGTTGACCAGGAGCTGCTGGGGTTATACAGAGCACACCCTGGCCACACTGAGATGCGAATGTTGACCAGGAGCTGCAGGGGTTATACAGTGCACACCCTGGCCACACACAGAGAAGGGAATGTTGACCAGGAGCTGCAGGGGTTCTTCAGAGAACACCCTGGCCACACATAGATGGGAATGTTGACCAGGAGCTGCAGGGGTTATAGAGAGCACACCCTGGCCACACAGAGATGGGAATGTTGACCAGGAGCTGCAGGGGTTATACAGAGAACACCCTGGCCACACATAGATGGGAATGTTGACCAGGAGCTGCAGGGGTTATAGAGAGCATAGCCTGGCCTCACAGAGATGGGAATGTTGACCAGGAGCTGCAGGGCTTATACAGAGCACACCCTGGACACACACAGAGATGGGAATGTTGACCAGGAGCTGCAGGGGTTATACAGAGCGCCAGCTGGCCTCACAGATAAGGACATGTTGACCAGGAGCTGCAGGAGTTATACAGAGCACACCCTGGCCACACAAAAATGGGAATGTTGACCAGGAGCTGCAGGTTTTATACAGAGCACACCCTGGCCACACAGAGATGGGAATGTTGACCAGGAGCTGCAGGGGTTAGACAGAGCACACCCTGGCCACACAGAGATTGGAATGTTGACCAGGAGCTGCAGGGGTTATACAGAGCACATCCTGGCCACACACAGAGATGGGAATGTTGACCAGGAGCAGGGGTTATACAGAGCACACCCTGGCCACACAGAGATGGGAATGTTGACCAGGAGCTGCAGGGGTTATACAGAGCACACCCTGGACACACACAGAGATGGGAATGTTGACCAGGAGCTGCAGGGGTTATACAGAGCGCCAGCTGGCCTCACAGAGAAGGACATGTTGACCAGGAGCTGCAGGAGTCATACAGAGCACACCCTGGCCGCACAAAGATGGGAATGTAGACCAGGAGCTGCAGGTTTTATACAGAGCACACCCTGGCCACACAGAGATGGGAATGTTGACCAGGAGCTGCAGGAGTTATACAGAGCACATCCTGGTAACACACAGAGATGGGAATGTTGACCAGGAGCAGGGGTTATACAGAGCAAACCCTGGGCACAAACAGAGATGGGAATGTTGACCAGGAGCTGCAGGAGTATACAGAGCACATCCAGGCCACACAGAGATGGGAATGTTGACCAGGAGCTGCAGGAGTATACAGAGCACACCCTGACCACACACAGAGATGGGAATGTTGACCAGGAGCTGCAGGGGTTATACAGAGCACACCCTGGCCACACAGAGATGGGAATGCTCACCAGGAGCTGCAGGTGTTATACAGAGCACACCCTGGCCACATAGAGATGAGAATGTTGACCAGGAGCTGCTGGGGTTATACAGAGCACACCCTGGCCACACTGAGATGCGAATGTTGACCAGGAGCTGCAGGGGTTATACAGTGCACACCCTGGCCACACACAGAGAAGGGAATGTTGACCAGGAGCTGCAGGGGTTCTTCAGAGAACACCCTGGCCACACATAGATGGGAATGTTGACCAGGAGCTGCAGGGGTTATAGAGAGCATACCCTGGCCACACAGAGATGGGAATGTTGACCAGGAGCTGCAGGGGTTATACAGAGAACACCCTGGCCACACATAGATGGGAATGTTGACCAGGAGCTGCAGGGGTTATAGAGAGCATAGCCTGGCCTCACAGAGATGGGAATGTTGACCAGGAGCTGCAGGGCTTATACAGAGCACACCCTGGACACACACAGAGATGGGAATGTTGACCAGGAGCTGCAGGGGTTATACAGAGCGCCAGCTGGCCTCACAGATAAGGACATGTTGACCAGGAGCGGCAGGAGTTATACAGAGCACACCCTGGCCACACAAAAATGGGAATGTTGACCAGGAGCTGCAGGTTTTATACAGAGCACACCCTGGCCACACAGAGATGGGAATGTTGACCAGGAGCTGCAGGGGTTAGACAGAGCACACCCTGGCCACACAGAGATGGGAATGTTGACCAGGAGCTGCAGGAGTTATACAGAGCACATCCTGGCCACACACAGAGATGGGAATGTTGACCAGGAGCAGGGGTTATACAGAGCCCACCCTGGCCACACAGAGATGGGAATGTTGACCAGGAGCTGCAGGGGTTATACAGAGCACACCCTGGACACACACAGAGATGGGAATGTTAACCAGGAGCTGCAGGGGTTATACATAGCGCCAGCTGGCCTCACAGAGAAGGACATGTTGACCAGGAGCTGCAGGAGTCATACAGAGCACACCCTGGCCGCACAAAGATGGGAATGTAGACCAGGAGCTGCAGGTTTTATACAGAGCACACCCTGGCCACACAGAGATGGGAATGTTGACCAGGAGCTGCAGGGGTTAGACAGAGCACACCCTGGCCACACAGAGATGGGAATGTTGACCAGGAGCTGCAGGAGTTATACAGAGCACATCCTGGTAACACACAGAGATGGGAATGTTCACCAGGAGCAGGGGTTATACAGAGCAAACCCTGGCCACACAGAGATGGGAATATTGACCAGGAGCTGCAGGGGTTATACAGAGCACACCCTGGCCACACAGAGATGGGAATGTTGACCAGGAGCTGCAGGGTTATACAGAGCACATCCTGGCCACACACAGAGATGGGAATGTTGGCCAGGAGCTGCAGGGGTTATACAGAGCACACTCTCGACACACAGACATGGGAATGTCGACCAGGAGCTGCAGGAGTTATACTGAGCACACCCTGGCCACACAGAGATGGGAATGTTGACTAGGAGCTGGGGTTATACAGAGCACATCCTGGCCACACAAGGAGATGGGAATGTTAACCAGGAACTGCAGGGGTTATACAGAGCACACCTTGGCCACGCAGAGATGGGAATGTTGACCAGGAGCTGCAGGAGTTATACAGAGCACACCCTGGCCACACCGAGATGGGAATGTTTAACAGGAGCTGTAGGGGTTATACAGAGCACACCCTGGCCAGACAGAGATGGGAATGTTGACCAGGAGCTGCTGGGGTTATACAGAGCACACCCTGGGCACAAACAGAGATGGGAATGTTGACCATGAGCTGCAGGGGTTATACAGAGCACACCCTGGCCACACAGAGATGGGAATGTTGACCAGGATCTGCAGGGGTTATACAGAGCACAACCTGGCCACACAGAGATGGGAATGTTGACCAGGAGCTGCAGGAGTTATACAGAGCATACCCTGGGAACACACAGCTGGGAATGTTGACCAGGAGCTGCAGGGGTAATACAGAGCGCCACCTGGCCTCCCTGAGAAGGACATGTTGACCAGGAGCTGCAGGAGTTATACAGAGCGCCACCTGGCCTCACTGAGAAGGACATGTTGACCAGGAGCTGCAAGGGTTATACAGAGCACACCCTGGCCACACAGAGATGGGAATGTTGACCAGGAGCTGCAGGGGTTATACAGAGAACACCCTGGCCACACATAGATGGGAATGTTGACCAGGAGCTGAAGGGGTTATAGAGAGCATAGCCTGGCCTCACAGAGATGGGAATGTTGACCAGGAGCTGCAGGGGTTATACAGAGCACACCCTGGACACACACAGAGATGGGAATGTTTACCAGGAGCTGCAGGAGTATACAGAGCACATCCTGGCCACACCGAGATGGGAATGTTGACCAGGTGGTGCAGGAGTATACTGAGCACATTCTGGCCACACAGAGATGGGAATGCTCACCAGGAGCTGCAGGGGTTATACAGAGCACACCCTGGCCACACAGATGGGAATGTTGATCAGGAGCTGCAGGAGTTATACAGAGCACACCCTGGCCACACACAGAGATGGGAATGTTGACCAGGAGCTGCTGGGGTTATACAGAGCACACCCTGGGCACAAACAGAGATGGGAATGTTGACCATGAGCTGCAGGGGTTATACAGAGCACACCCTGGCCACACAGATGGGAATGTTGACCAGGAGCTGCAGGAGTTATACAGAGCACACCCTGGCCACACACAGAGATGGGAATGTTGACCAGGAGCTGCTGGGGCTATACAGAGCACACCCTGGGCACAAACAGAGATGGGAATGTTGACCAGGAGCTGCAGGAGTATACAGAGCACATCCAGGCCACACAGAGATGGGAATGTTGACCAGGAGCTGCAGGAGTATACAGAGCACACCCTGACCACACACAGAGATGGGAATGTTGACCAGGAGCTGCAGGGGTTATACAGAGCACACCCTGGCCACACAGAGATGGGAATGCTCACCAGGAGCTGCAGGTGTTATACAGAGCACACCCTGGCCACATAGAGATGAGAATGTTGACCAGGAGCTGCTGGGGTTATACAGAGCACACCCTGGCCACACTGAGATGCGAATGTTGACCAGGAGCTGCAGGGGTTATACAGTGCACACCCTGGCCACACACAGAGAAGGGAATGTTGACCAGGAGCTGCAGGGGTTATACAGAGCATACCCTGGGAACACACAGCTGGGAATGTTGACCAGGAGCTGCAGGGGTAATACAGAGCGCCACCTGGCCTCCCTGAGAAGGACATGTTGACCAGGAGCTGCAGGGTTAGGGTTAGGGTTAGGGTTAGGGTTAGGGTTAGGGTTAGGGTTAGGGTTAGGGTTAGGGTTAGGGTTAGGGTTAGGGTTAGGGTTAGGGTTAGGGTTAGGGTTAGGGTTAGGGTTAGGGTTAGGGTTAGGGTTAGGGTTAGGGTTAGGGTTAGGGTTAGGGTTAGGGTTAGGGTTAGGGTTAGGGTTAGGGTTAGGGTTAGGGTTAGGGTTAGGGTTAGGGTTAGGGTTAGGGTTAGGGTTAGGGTTAGGGTTAGGGTTAGGGTTAGGGTTAGGGTTAGGGTTAGGGTTAGGGTTAGGGTTAGGGTTAGGGTTAGGGTTAGGGTTAGGGTTAGGGTTAGGGTTAGGGTTAGGGTTAGGGTTAGGGTTAGGGTTAGGGTTAGGGTTAGGGTTAGGGTTAGGGTTAGGGTTAGGGTTAGGGTTAGGGTTAGGGTTAGGGTTAGGGTTAGGGTTAGGGTTAGGGTTAGGGTTAGGGTTAGGGTTAGGGTTAGGGTTAGGGTTAGGGTTAGGGTTAGGGTTAGGGTTAGGGTTAGGGTTAGGGTTAGGGTTAGGGTTAGGGTTAGGGTTAGGGTTAGGGTTAGGGTTAGGGTTAGGGTTAGGGTTAGGGTTAGGGTTAGGGTTAGGGTTAGGGTTAGGGTTAGGGTTAGGGTTAGGGTTAGGGTTAGGGTTAGGGTTAGGGTTAGGGTTAGGGTTAGGGTTAGGGTTAGGGTTAGGGTTAGGGTTAGGGTTAGGGTTAGGGTTAGGGTTAGGGTTAGGGTTAGGGTTAGGGTTAGGGTTAGGGTTAGGGTTAGGGTTAGGGTTAGGGTTAGGGTTAGGGTTAGGGTTAGGGTTAGGGTTAGGGTTAGGGTTAGGGTTAGGGTTAGGGTTAGGGTTAGGGTTAGGGTTAGGGTTAGGGTTAGGGTTAGGGTTAGGGTTAGGGTTAGGGTTAGGGTTAGGGTTAGGGTTAGGGTTAGGGTTAGGGTTAGGGTTAGGGTTAGGGTTAGGGTTAGGGTTAGGGTTAGGGTTAGGGTTAGGGTTAGGGTTAGGGTTAGGGTTAGGGTTAGGGTTAGGGTTAGGGTTAGGGTTAGGGTTAGGGTTAGGGTTAGGGTTAGGGTTAGGGTTAGGGTTAGGGTTAGGGTTAGGGTTAGGGTTAGGGTTAGGGTTAGGGTTAGGGTTAGGGTTAGGGTTAGGGTTAGGGTTAGGGTTAGGGTTAGGGTTAGGGTTAGGGTTAGGGTTAGGGTTAGGGTTAGGGTTAGGGTTAGGGTTAGGGTTAGGGTTAGGGTTAGGGTTAGGGTTAGGGTTAGGGTTAGGGTTAGGGTTAGGGTTAGGGTTAGGGTTAGGGTTAGGGTTAGGGTTAGGGTTAGGGTTAGGGTTAGGGTTAGGGTTAGGGTTAGGGTTAGGGTTAGGGTTAGGGTTAGGGTTAGGGTTAGGGTTAGGGTTAGGGTTAGGGTTAGGGTTAGGGTTAGGGTTAGGGTTAGGGTTAGGGTTAGGGTTAGGGTTAGGGTTAGGGTTAGGGTTAGGGTTAGGGTTAGGGTTAGGGTTAGGGTTAGGGTTAGGGTTAGGGTTAGGGTTAGGGTTAGGGTTAGGGTTAGGGTTAGGGTTAGGGTTAGGGTTAGGGTTAGGGTTAGGGTTAGGGTTAGGGTTAGGGTTAGGGTTAGGGTTAGGGTTAGGGTTAGGGTTAGGGTTAGGGTTAGGGTTAGGGTTAGGGTTAGGGTTAGGGTTAGGGTTAGGGTTAGGGTTAGGGTTAGGGTTAGGGTTAGGGTTAGGGTTAGGGTTAGGGTTAGGGTTAGGGTTAGGGTTAGGGTTAGGGTTAGGGTTAGGGTTAGGGTTAGGGTTAGGGTTAGGGTTAGGGTTAGGGTTAGGGTTAGGGTTAGGGTTAGGGTTAGGGTTAGGGTTAGGGTTAGGGTTAGGGTTAGGGTTAGGGTTAGGGTTAGGGTTAGGGTTAGGGTTAGGGTTAGGGTTAGGGTTAGGGTTAGGGTTAGGGTTAGGGTTAGGGTTAGGGTTAGGGTTAGGGTTAGGGTTAGGGTTAGGGTTAGGGTTAGGGTTAGGGTTAGGGTTAGGGTTAGGGTTAGGGTTAGGGTTAGGGTTAGGGTTAGGGTTAGGGTTAGGGTTAGGGTTAGGGTTAGGGTTAGGGTTAGGGTTAGGGTTAGGGTTAGGGTTAGGGTTAGGGTTAGGGTTAGGGTTAGGGTTAGGGTTAGGGTTAGGGTTAGGGTTAGGGTTAGGGTTAGGGTTAGGGTTAGGGTTAGGGTTAGGGTTAGGGTTAGGGTTAGGGTTAGGGTTAGGGTTAGGGTTAGGGTTAGGGTTAGGGTTAGGGTTAGGGTTAGGGTTAGGGTTAGGGTTAGGGTTAGGGTTAGGGTTAGGGTTAGGGTTAGGGTTAGGGTTAGGGTTAGGGTTAGGGTTAGGGTTAGGGTTAGGGTTAGGGTTAGGGTTAGGGTTAGGGTTAGGGTTAGGGTTAGGGTTAGGGTTAGGGTTAGGGTTAGGGTTAGGGTTAGGGTTAGGGTTAGGGTTAGGGTTAGGGTTAGGGTTAGGGTTAGGGTTAGGGTTAGGGTTAGGGTTAGGGTTAGGGTTAGGGTTAGGGTTAGGGTTAGGGTTAGGGTTAGGGTTAGGGTTAGGGTTAGGGTTAGGGTTAGGGTTAGGGTTAGGGTTAGGGTTAGGGTTAGGGTTAGGGTTAGGGTTAGGGTTAGGGTTAGGGTTAGGGTTAGGGTTAGGGTTAGGGTTAGGGTTAGGGTTAGGGTTAGGGTTAGGGTTAGGGTTAGGGTTAGGGTTAGGGTTAGGGTTAGGGTTAGGGTTAGGGTTAGGGTTAGGGTTAGGGTTAGGGTTAGGGTTAGGGTTAGGGTTAGGGTTAGGGTTAGGGTTAGGGTTAGGGTTAGGGTTAGGGTTAGGGTTAGGGTTAGGGTTAGGGTTAGGGTTAGGGTTAGGGTTAGGGTTAGGGTTAGGGTTAGGGTTAGGGTTAGGGTTAGGGTTAGGGTTAGGGTTAGGGTTAGGGTTAGGGTTAGGGTTAGGGTTAGGGTTAGGGTTAGGGTTAGGGTTAGGGTTAGGGTTAGGGTTAGGGTTAGGGTTAGGGTTAGGGTTAGGGTTAGGGTTAGGGTTAGGGTTAGGGTTAGGGTTAGGGTTAGGGTTAGGGTTAGGGTTAGGGTTAGGGTTAGGGTTAGGGTTAGGGTTAGGGTTAGGGTTAGGGTTAGGGTTAGGGTTAGGGTTAGGGTTAGGGTTAGGGTTAGGGTTAGGGTTAGGGTTAGGGTTAGGGTTAGGGTTAGGGTTAGGGTTGGTTAGGGTTAGGGTTAGGGTTAGGGTTAGGGTTAGGGTTAGGGTTAGGGTTAGGGTTAGGGTTAGGGTTAGGGTTAGGGTTAGGGTTAGGGTTAGGGTTAGGGTTAGGGTTAGGGTTAGGGTTAGGGTTAGGGTTAGGGTTAGGGTTAGGGTTAGGGTTAGGGTTAGGGTTAGGGTTAGGGTTAGGGTTAGGGTTAGGGTTAGGGTTAGGGTTAGGGTTAGGGTTAGGGTTAGGGTTAGGGTTAGGGTTAGGGTTAGGGTTAGGGTTAGGGTTAGGGTTAGGGTTAGGGTTAGGGTTAGGGTTAGGGTTAGGGTTAGGGTTAGGGTTAGGGTTAGGGTTAGGGTTAGGGTTAGGGTTAGGGTTAGGGTTAGGGTTAGGGTTAGGGTTAGGGTTAGGGTTAGGGTTAGGGTTAGGGTTAGGGTTAGGGTTAGGGTTAGGGTTAGGGTTAGGGTTAGGGTTAGGGTTAGGGTTAGGGTTAGGGTTAGGGTTAGGGTTAGGGTTAGGGTTAGGGTTAGGGTTAGGGTTAGGGTTAGGGTTAGGGTTAGGGTTAGGGTTAGGGTTAGGGTTAGGGTTAGGGTTAGGGTTAGGGTTAGGGTTAGGGTTAGGGTTAGGGTTAGGGTTAGGGTTAGGGTTAGGGTTAGGGTTAGGGTTAGGGTTAGGGTTAGGGTTAGGGTTAGGGTTAGGGTTAGGGTTAGGGTTAGGGTTAGGGTTAGGGTTAGGGTTAGGGTTAGGGTTAGGGTTAGGGTTAGGGTTAGGGTTAGGGTTAGGGTTAGGGTTAGGGTTAGGGTTAGGGTTAGGGTTAGGGTTAGGGTTAGGGTTAGGGTTAGGGTTAGGGTTAGGGTTAGGGTTAGGGTTAGGGTTAGGGTTAGGGTTAGGGTTAGGGTTAGGGTTAGGGTTAGGGTTAGGGTTAGGGTTAGGGTTAGGGTTAGGGTTAGGGTTAGGGTTAGGGTTAGGGTTAGGGTTAGGGTTAGGGTTAGGGTTAGGGTTAGGGTTAGGGTTAGGGTTAGGGTTAGGGTTAGGGTTAGGGTTAGGGTTAGGGTTAGGGTTAGGGTTAGGGTTAGGGTTAGGGTTAGGGTTAGGGTTAGGGTTAGGGTTAGGGTTAGGGTTAGGGTTAGGGTTAGGGTTAGGGTTAGGGTTAGGGTTAGGGTTAGGGTTAGGGTTAGGGTTAGGGTTAGGGTTAGGGTTAGGGTTAGGGTTAGGGTTAGGGTTAGGGTTAGGGTTAGGGTTAGGGTTAGGGTTAGGGTTAGGGTTAGGGTTAGGGTTAGGGTTAGGGTTAGGGTTAGGGTTAGGGTTAGGGTTAGGGTTAGGGTTAGGGTTAGGGTTAGGGTTAGGGTTAGGTTAGGGTTAGGGTTAGGGTTAGGGTTAGGGTTAGGGTTAGGGTTAGGGTTAGGGTTAGGGTTAGGGTTAGGGTTAGGGTTAGGGTTAGGGTTAGGGTTAGGGTTAGGGTTAGGGTTAGGGTTAGGGTTAGGGTTAGGGTTAGGGTTAGGGTTAGGGTTAGGGTTAGGGTTAGGGTTAGGGTTAGGGTTAGGGTTAGGGTTAGGGTTAGGGTTAGGGTTAGGGTTAGGGTTAGGGTTAGGGTTAGGGTTAGGGTTAGGGTTAGGGTTAGGGTTAGGGTTAGGGTTAGGGTTAGGGTTAGGGTTAGGGTTAGGGTTAGGGTTAGGGTTAGGGTTAGGGTTAGGGTTAGGGTTAGGGTTAGGGTTAGGGTTAGGGTTAGGGTTAGGGTTAGGGTTAGGGTTAGGGTTAGGGTTAGGGTTAGGGTTAGGGTTAGGGTTAGGGTTAGGGTTAGGGTTAGGGTTAGGGTTAGGGTTAGGGTTAGGGTTAGGGTTAGGGTTAGGGTTAGGGTTAGGGTTAGGGTTAGGGTTAGGGTTAGGGTTAGGGTTAGGGTTAGGGTTAGGGTTAGGGTTAGGGTTAGGGTTAGGGTTAGGGTTAGGGTTAGGGTTAGGGTTAGGGTTAGGGTTAGGGTTAGGGTTAGGGTTAGGGTTAGGGTTAGGGTTAGGGTTAGGGTTAGGGTTAGGGTTAGGGTTAGGGTTAGGGTTAGGGTTAGGGTTAGGGTTAGGGTTAGGGTTAGGGTTAGGGTTAGGGTTAGGGTTAGGGTTAGGGTTAGGGTTAGGGTTAGGGTTAGGGTTAGGGTTAGGGTTAGGGTTAGGGTTAGGGTTAGGGTTAGGGTTAGGGTTAGGGTTAGGGTTAGGGTTAGGGTTAGGGTTAGGGTTAGGGTTAGGGTTAGGGTTAGGGTTAGGGTTAGGGTTAGGGTTAGGGTTAGGGTTAGGGTTAGGGTTAGGGTTAGGGTTAGGGTTAGGGTTAGGGTTAGGGTTAGGGTTAGGGTTAGGGTTAGGGTTAGGGTTAGGGTTAGGGTTAGGGTTAGGGTTAGGGTTAGGGTTAGGGTTAGGGTTAGGGTTAGGGTTAGGGTTAGGGTTAGGGTTAGGGTTAGGGTTAGGGTTAGGGTTAGGGTTAGGGTTAGGGTTAGGGTTAGGGTTAGGGTTAGGGTTAGGGTTAGGGTTAGGGTTAGGGTTAGGGTTAGGGTTAGGGTTAGGGTTAGGGTTAGGGTTAGGGTTAGGGTTAGGGTTAGGGTTAGGGTTAGGGTTAGGGTTAGGGTTAGGGTTAGGGTTAGGGTTAGGGTTAGGGTTAGGGTTAGGGTTAGGGTTAGGGTTAGGGTTAGGGTTAGGGTTAGGGTTAGGGTTAGGGTTAGGGTTAGGGTTAGGGTTAGGGTTAGGGTTAGGGTTAGGGTTAGGGTTAGGGTTAGGGTTAGGGTTAGGGTTAGGGTTAGGGTTAGGGTTAGGGTTAGGGTTAGGGTTAGGGTTAGGGTTAGGGTTAGGGTTAGGGTTAGGGTTAGGGTTAGGGTTAGGGTTAGGGTTAGGGTTAGGGTTAGGGTTAGGGTTAGGGTTAGGGTTAGGGTTAGGGTTAGGGTTAGGGTTAGGGTTAGGGTTAGGGTTAGGGTTAGGGTTAGGGTTAGGGTTAGGGTTAGGGTTAGGGTTAGGGTTAGGGTTAGGGTTAGGGTTAGGGTTAGGGTTAGGGTTAGGGTTAGGGTTAGGGTTAGGGTTAGGGTTAGGGTTAGGGTTAGGGTTAGGGTTAGGGTTAGGGTTAGGGTTAGGGTTAGGGTTAGGGTTAGGGTTAGGGTTAGGGTTAGGGTTAGGGTTAGGGTTAGGGTTAGGGTTAGGGTTAGGGTTAGGGTTAGGGTTAGGGTTAGGGTTAGGGTTAGGGTTAGGGTTAGGGTTAGGGTTAGGGTTAGGGTTAGGGTTAGGGTTAGGGTTAGGGTTAGGGTTAGGGTTAGGGTTAGGGTTAGGGTTAGGGTTAGGGTTAGGGTTAGGGTTAGGGTTAGGGTTAGGGTTAGGGTTAGGGTTAGGGTTAGGGTTAGGGTTAGGGTTAGGGTTAGGGTTAGGGTTAGGGTTAGGGTTAGGGTTAGGGTTAGGGTTAGGGTTAGGGTTAGGGTTAGGGTTAGGGTTAGGGTTAGGGTTAGGGTTAGGGTTAGGGTTAGGGTTAGGGTTAGGGTTAGGGTTAGGGTTAGGGTTAGGGTTAGGGTTAGGGTTAGGGTTAGGGTTAGGGTTAGGGTTAGGGTTAGGGTTAGGGTTAGGGTTAGGGTTAGGGTTAGGGTTAGGGTTAGGGTTAGGGTTAGGGTTAGGGTTAGGGTTAGGGTTAGGGTTAGGGTTAGGGTTAGGGTTAGGGTTAGGGTTAGGGTTAGGGTTAGGGTTAGGGTTAGGGTTAGGGTTAGGGTTAGGGTTAGGGTTAGGGTTAGGGTTAGGGTTAGGGTTAGGGTTAGGGTTAGGGTTAGGGTTAGGGTTAGGGTTAGGGTTAGGGTTAGGGTTAGGGTTAGGGTTAGGGTTAGGGTTAGGGTTAGGGTTAGGGTTAGGGTTAGGGTTAGGGTTAGGGTTAGGGTTAGGGTTAGGGTTAGGGTTAGGGTTAGGGTTAGGGTTAGGGTTAGGGTTAGGGTTAGGGTTAGGGTTAGGGTTAGGGTTAGGGTTAGGGTTAGGGTTAGGGTTAGGGTTAGGGTTAGGGTTAGGGTTAGGGTTAGGGTTAGGGTTAGGGTTAGGGTTAGGGTTAGGGTTAGGGTTAGGGTTAGGGTTAGGGTTAGGGTTAGGGTTAGGGTTAGGGTTAGGGTTAGGGTTAGGGTTAGGGTTAGGGTTAGGGTTAGGGTTAGGGTTAGGGTTAGGGTTAGGGTTAGGGTTAGGGTTAGGGTTAGGGTTAGGGTTAGGGTTAGGGTTAGGGTTAGGGTTAGGGTTAGGGTTAGGGTTAGGGTTAGGGTTAGGGTTAGGGTTAGGGTTAGGGTTAGGGTTAGGGTTAGGGTTAGGGTTAGGGTTAGGGTTAGGGTTAGGGTTAGGGTTAGGGTTAGGGTTAGGGTTAGGGTTAGGGTTAGGGTTAGGGTTAGGGTTAGGGTTAGGGTTAGGGTTAGGGTTAGGGTTAGGGTTAGGGTTAGGGTTAGGGTTAGGGTTAGGGTTAGGGTTAGGGTTAGGGTTAGGGTTAGGGTTAGGGTTAGGGTTAGGGTTAGGGTTAGGGTTAGGGTTAGGGTTAGGGTTAGGGTTAGGGTTAGGGTTAGGGTTAGGGTTAGGGTTAGGGTTAGGGTTAGGGTTAGGGTTAGGGTTAGGGTTAGGGTTAGGGTTAGGGTTAGGGTTAGGGTTAGGGTTAGGGTTAGGGTTAGGGTTAGGGTTAGGGTTAGGGTTAGGGTTAGGGTTAGGGTTAGGGTTAGGGTTAGGGTTAGGGTTAGGGTTAGGGTTAGGGTTAGGGTTAGGGTTAGGGTTAGGGTTAGGGTTAGGGTTAGGGTTAGGGTTAGGGTTAGGGTTAGGGTTAGGGTTAGGGTTAGGGTTAGGGTTAGGGTTAGGGTTAGGGTTAGGGTTAGGGTTAGGGTTAGGGTTAGGGTTAGGGTTAGGGTTAGGGTTAGGGTTAGGGTTAGGGTTAGGGTTAGGGTTAGGGTTAGGGTTAGGGTTAGGGTTAGGGTTAGGGTTAGGGTTAGGGTTAGGGTTAGGGTTAGGGTTAGGGTTAGGGTTAGGGTTAGGGTTAGGGTTAGGGTTAGGGTTAGGGTTAGGGTTAGGGTTAGGGATAGGGTTAGGGTTAGGGTTAGGGTTAGGGTTAGGGTTAGGGTTAGGGTTAGGGTTAGGGTTAGGGTTAGGGTTAGGGTTAGGGTTAGGGTTAGGGTTAGGGTTAGGGTTAGGGTTAGGGTTAGGGTTAGGGTTAGGGTTAGGGTTAGGGTTAGGGTTAGGGTTAGGGTTAGGGTTAGGGTTAGGGTTAGGGTTAGGGTTAGGGTTAGGGTTAGGGTTAGGGTTAGGGTTAGGGTTAGGGTTAGGGTTAGGGTTAGGGTTAGGGTTAGGGTTAGGGTTAGGGTTAGGGTTAGGGTTAGGGTTAGGGTTAGGGTTAGGGTTAGGGTTAGGGTTAGGGTTAGGGTTAGGGTTAGGGTTAGGGTTAGGGTTAGGGTTAGGGTTAGGGTTAGGGTTAGGGTTAGGGTTAGGGTTAGGGTTAGGGTTAGGGTTAGGGTTAGGGTTAGGGTTAGGGTTAGGGTTAGGGTTAGGGTTAGGGTTAGGGTTAGGGTTAGGGTTAGGGTTAGGGTTAGGGTTAGGGTTAGGGTTAGGGTTAGGGTTAGGGTTAGGGTTAGGGTTAGGGTTAGGGTTAGGGTTAGGGTTAGGGTTAGGGTTAGGGTTAGGGTTAGGGTTAGGGTTAGGGTTAGGGTTAGGGTTAGGGTTAGGGTTAGGGTTAGGGTTAGGGTTAGGGTTAGGGTTAGGGTTAGGGTTAGGGTTAGGGTTAGGGTTAGGGTTAGGGTTAGGGTTAGGGTTAGGGTTAGGGTTAGGGTTAGGGTTAGGGTTAGGGTTAGGGTTAGGGTTAGGGTTAGGGTTAGGGTTAGGGTTAGGGTTAGGGTTAGGGTTAGGGTTAGGGTTAGGGTTAGGGTTAGGGTTAGGGTTAGGGTTAGGGTTAGGGTTAGGGTTAGGGTTAGGGTTAGGGTTAGGGTTAGGGTTAGGGTTAGGGTTAGGGTTAGGGTTAGGGTTAGGGTTAGGGTTAGGGTTAGGGTTAGGGTTAGGGTTAGGGTTAGGGTTAGGGTTAGGGTTAGGGTTAGGGTTAGGGTTAGGGTTAGGGTTAGGGTTAGGGTTAGGGTTAGGGTTAGGGTTAGGGTTAGGGTTAGGGTTAGGGTTAGGGTTAGGGTTAGGGTTAGGGTTAGGGTTAGGGTTAGGGTTAGGGTTAGGGTTAGGGTTAGGGTTAGGGTTAGGGTTAGGGTTAGGGTTAGGGTTAGGGTTAGGGTTAGGGTTAGGGTTAGGGTTAGGGTTAGGGTTAGGGTTAGGGTTAGGGTTAGGGTTAGGGTTAGGGTTAGGGTTAGGGTTAGGGTTAGGGTTAGGGTTAGGGTTAGGGTTAGGGTTAGGGTTAGGGTTAGGGTTAGGGTTAGGGTTAGGGTTAGGGTTAGGGTTAGGGTTAGGGTTAGGGTTAGGGTTAGGGTTAGGGTTAGGGTTAGGGTTAGGGTTAGGGTTAGGGTTAGGGTTAGGGTTAGGGTTAGGGTTAGGGTTAGGGTTAGGGTTAGGGTTAGGGTTAGGGTTAGGGTTAGGGTTAGGGTTAGGGTTAGGGTTAGGGTTAGGGTTAGGGTTAGGGTTAGGGTTAGGGTTAGGGTTAGGGTTAGGGTTAGGGTTAGGGTTAGGGTTAGGGTTAGGGTTAGGGTTAGGGTTAGGGTTAGGGTTAGGGTTAGGGTTAGGGTTAGGGTTAGGGTTAGGGTTAGGGTTAGGGTTAGGGTTAGGGTTAGGGTTAGGGTTAGGGTTAGGGTTAGGGTTAGGGTTAGGGTTAGGGTTAGGGTTAGGGTTAGGGTTAGGGTTAGGGTTAGGGTTAGGGTTAGGGTTAGGGTTAGGGTTAGGGTTAGGGTTAGGGTTAGGGTTAGGGTTAGGGTTAGGGTTAGGGTTAGGGTTAGGGTTAGGGTTAGGGTTAGGGTTAGGGTTAGGGTTAGGGTTAGGGTTAGGGTTAGGGTTAGGGTTAGGGTTAGGGTTAGGGTTAGGGTTAGGGTTAGGGTTAGGGTTAGGGTTAGGGTTAGGGTTAGGGTTAGGGTTAGGGTTAGGGTTAGGGTTAGGGTTAGGGTTAGGGTTAGGGTTAGGGTTAGGGTTAGGGTTAGGGTTAGGGTTAGGGTTAGGGTTAGGGTTAGGGTTAGGGTTAGGGTTAGGGTTAGGGTTAGGGTTAGGGTTAGGGTTAGGGTTAGGGTTAGGGTTAGGGTTAGGGTTAGGGTTAGGGTTAGGGTTAGGGTTAGGGTTAGGGTTAGGGTTAGGGTTAGGGTTAGGGTTAGGGTTAGGGTTAGGGTTAGGGTTAGGGTTAGGGTTAGGGTTAGGGTTAGGGTTAGGGTTAGGGTTAGGGTTAGGGTTAGGGTTAGGGTTAGGGTTAGGGTTAGGGTTAGGGTTAGGGTTAGGGTTAGGGTTAGGGTTAGGGTTAGGGTTAGGGTTAGGGTTAGGGTTAGGGTTAGGGTTAGGGTTAGGGTTAGGGTTAGGGTTAGGGTTAGGGTTAGGGTTAGGGTTAGGGTTAGGGTTAGGGTTAGGGTTAGGGTTAGGGTTAGGGTTAGGGTTAGGGTTAGGGTTAGGGTTAGGGTTAGGGTTAGGGTTAGGGTTAGGGTTAGGGTTAGGGTTAGGGTTAGGGTTAGGGTTAGGGTTAGGGTTAGGGTTAGGGTTAGGGTTAGGGTTAGGGTTAGGGTTAGGGTTAGGGTTAGGGTTAGGGTTAGGGTTAGGGTTAGGGTTAGGGTTAGGGTTAGGGTTAGGGTTAGGGTTAGGGTTAGGGTTAGGGTTAGGGTTAGGGTTAGGGTTAGGGTTAGGGTTAGGGTTAGGGTTAGGGTTAGGGTTAGGGTTAGGGTTAGGGTTAGGGTTAGGGTTAGGGTTAGGGTTAGGGTTAGGGTTAGGGTTAGGGTTAGGGTTAGGGTTAGGGTTAGGGTTAGGGTTAGGGTTAGGGTTAGGGTTAGGGTTAGGGTTAGGGTTAGGGTTAGGGTTAGGGTTAGGGTTAGGGTTAGGGTTAGGGTTAGGGTTAGGGTTAGGGTTAGGGTTAGGGTTAGGGTTAGGGTTAGGGTTAGGGTTAGGGTTAGGGTTAGGGTTAGGGTTAGGGTTAGGGTTAGGGTTAGGGTTAGGGTTAGGGTTAGGGTTAGGGTTAGGGTTAGGGTTAGGGTTAGGGTTAGGGTTAGGGTTAGGGTTAGGGTTAGGGTTAGGGTTAGGGTTAGGGTTAGGGTTAGGGTTAGGGTTAGGGTTAGGGTTAGGGTTAGGGTTAGGGTTAGGGTTAGGGTTAGGGTTAGGGTTAGGGTTAGGGTTAGGGTTAGGGTTAGGGTTAGGGTTAGGGTTAGGGTTAGGGTTAGGGTTAGGGTTAGGGTTAGGGTTAGGGTTAGGGTTAGGGTTAGGGTTAGGGTTAGGGTTAGGGTTAGGGTTAGGGTTAGGGTTAGGGTTAGGGTTAGG